>NW_026578227.1:0-45000 GCF_029603195.1 Condylostylus longicornis | reverse complement strand
TGAAGAGTCTATAGTTAACATTCAGAATATTTCAATAAACAGTTATAAGCAAAACTTTGTATTACCGAATTGTTGTACCTTAGAAAACATAAATTTTAATGTGGGCTTAAAAGTACTTAATATAAAACAAATTGAAAATAATAAAAAAATATTTGATGTGGTCAGCACACAACCGACGGCAATGTGTATTGTCTAGTTAAGTGAAAGTGTTACAGAGTATTATAAAAATCTTTACAATTTTTAGGACATTAGTAAGCTTATAGTTAACATACCTAGAAAAATGTAAATTTGGCTCTTAGTAAACTTTCGCTTTGTGCAAACCGAATTCCCTGAAATGGTCACCAGTTAGTTTCGGTAACAACCAGAACTCAAATATCAAATTTCAAGAAATTCCATCAATTCGTTCCGTAGATATGGTAAAAAATGTAGAATCGGCCCGCAGATCTGTTTTCGAGCCCTGATCTTTCCAAAAAATTTGTTTATTGTTTTAGCACAAAGAATTTGAATATTAACTTTCAATGAAATCGGTTGATTATTTCCCTTTATATAAGCAAAAATGTATATTTGGCCCTTAGTAAACGTCCAGTTGCTGACATCTGATTTCTTCCAAAACTTAGGAGGTTTCGCGGAAGGTCGAGCTGAGCTTATATATGAAATTGCAAGAAAATCGGTTAAATATTTTCTTTAAAATGTTCAAAAATGTAAGACAAGCCCGCTAAAAAGTGCAGTTCCCGAGGCCTGATATGTCCCAAAAGTTGATCAATCCGTGCCATGGCGGAAATAAACTTACATTTAAATTTTTATCGAAATCGGTTCACCCGAACTTTAAATACACGCGTGCACACACAGACCGGCCGACCGACCGACCGACAGACCGACAGGTTGCTAAAAATAGTTTATTTACACTTCCATGCTATGTAGAAGTGCATTCCCACCGAAAACTCGATATGCAAAATTTGTTGCCATCACATAACCTAGCTATCGTTTGCACAATACGGTCGGTAATAATAATTATCAAAACGAAAGAACTTAAAAACAAAATTTTACATTATGTACATATTATTTTAATATATCTTTTTACGAGTATATTTACTTTGTATTCCTAATTATTGTAGCCACAATTTTGTTCATAGGTATGAACAAAATATAAATTCGTAGAAAATAATGAACAATATGTTTTCTTAAGGAGTGTGAGGTTATTATTCATCGTTTTCGTTTCAAATACTCATTTCCAAAAAAATACCTAAAACATAATATCGCATATTGCTTCATACTAATTTTTTTTCCACTTACAAAACCAATTTAAAATGTTAAAGTCACGTTTTACTAGTGCAAATTTTTATTATGGTATCCTATAAAAATTAAATATTATGTTTCAAAATTTATTATTTTCAGATAATTTAACAAAATAAACTTTGTATAAAAAATTAAGCCTATGTGATGTCAACTTTTAACCATGGCAGATAAAAATTCAATTTCATTCTCAGTCTTGTTAATTATTTGGTATAGATATGAATTAAAATTAAATTCTAATCGATTACAAAACATTAAAAAAAATAAACTTCGTATAAAGAAACAATTAAATGCAATACTTAAATAAAATAATTTTTGTGTGCAGGCCAATTAACTGTAATTCTAAAACATAATAACCTAAGATCAAGGTTTTAAACAATATTTTATTATTACTGTTATAAATAAACTGAAAATAAACCTAAAAGTGTTTTTAAAAACATTATAAAAAAAATAAATAAAAATATTTTTTTTATTAACTAAAAAAAAAGCACAAAACTTATTTATGCATACATATTATGTGTGTATGTATAAATGGCACTATTTTGAAAATTATTCATTTTCATAATTAAGTTGCTATACATTGCTAGAACTTAAGCATTACTGAAACTTTATGTACAATAATCTGTACAATAAAACAATTTAATTTCATTATTTCGCAAATATTCATTAACCAAAATGAAATTTTCATATTAATTTCCCCTGCCAATTGTTTCCGAAATAATATTGTTTTATATTTTCTTAGTAAAGTTTTTCCTACTTCTTTATAGAAAAGTTTTTTTCTATAAAGAAAAAACTTTTTTGTACTTGTTTTATAAAGAATACTTTTTTTACACTTTTTTTGCAAGAGAAATAAACTACTTAATTTATTTCAGCTTTTTGTATAACGAGAAAAAATAGAGTTGACTGTGTCAATTATGTGATACCCGTACGAATTTCTTATCCTATTGGCGAGTATATATGACGTAGCTGACTATGGGACAGATTTTTGTCACACGTAACAGCAATATATGTATTTATATTTAATAGTTATTTTGGCTCTTATGGCTTTTATGAAATTTTCACGAAAACAAAAGTAAGTAAAAGATAAAATACTGACAATACGAAAATAGAATAGAAAGAACGAAAATAATAATTGAATATAATATAAAAATTAAAAAGAATAACGAATAATTAAAATAAGAATATAACAATAACTAGTCGTGTGTGCTTGCATTGCAATCCTTGAAAGCGTTATGCCTGTAGTTTTGAAATTGTGTTCCATCCTGTGTGTGATGTATTTTGAGTTTACTTTTTTCCTCTTCAAAAACACACCCGTAATATACATATAAATATTTTTTTTCCTAATAAATAATAAGATAAAACTTAAAATAAGAAAAGTTCTAAAAATAATTGCAAAAAAATACATAATTAAACAAATAATTAATTCTTTTGAGATCTCATACCTTTTGAGTAATTTATTTTAGAACCTCGCTTTGAGTTATGTCGCATTAAATCGTAAAATACCTTTTACAATAAGCACTTTAAGCGATAAATAACTGTATACGCATAAAATAATTCGCTACTAAAATGCATGCACGTATGAATTTGGAGTTTATAATACATGCGAATAAAACGCGTGATTGTAGAATGAGTTAACACTAATCCTAACGTATATAGGGTAAAGCGTATAACACACGATTTCTATGCAAAAAGTCCCAAGTTCGAACCCTGAAAAATGCGATTTGTCATATGAACTTTTTTTTATTGATAATTTTATTTTTTTTAAATTAAAATTGAAAAAGCTTCACCCTTACAAATCAATATCAGCGAGTTTCCGTTCTAAATATTTTTTTGAAAATACCCTATTTGTAAAAAGTTTAATGCAATAGAATAACATTTTCTTATAAAATTTTGCCCTAAAAATATATTGTCAAGAAGTTTAATGTACACTTACATATGTTTTGCTTACTAATACATTTTGCAGCAGATCACGAAAAGAATACATAACTAAATGCGCACGTACATACTTAATATAAAACAGTGTAGATTTTATTAAAACTTTACAATTTTCTTAAGAAAGTGATCACTTTTTGTTATAACTCACACTTCCAAATATGAATTTACATACAATATTCATTATACAACCAAAAGTAAATAAAAAATTACCCCTGCAGGATGTAGTACCATTTTGTGAAACACGGTTACAAAGCATCATGGGAGAAGGGTGTGTGGAATTAATGCCTTTTCTGGGATCCTAGAGGCAAAACTGTATCTAATGCCTTTTGTCCCATGTCTCTAGCCCTTCTAGAAGTACCCGTACTTTTTGGCACCTGAGAAGTAGCTATATGTACATATAATTTAAAATATGATGGTTTTTTATGAGTTATACGAAATATGAATAAAATATAGAATTATAAAGGAAAATTCAAGGTACTGCGTAGCCTGGTGGGTAACGTGGTAGTCTCATAACCAGAAGGTTATTAGATCGATGCTTGCCTGGATATTGTCGTATATTATGTGTTTTTGGATAATTTTAAAAATTTTGTTTTTTTATTTTGTTTAAATTTTTTGTTTTATTTTTTTTAAATATATAACAGATAGATGTTATTATAAAGTTTAAAGAAAGTTTCCAAAAAAATATTGTTATAATAGTTTGGAAGAATTCACAAAAATTTTAAGTACATAAATACGTATGTATGTATATATTTTTTTTAAAGCTTCCTAAGTAATTTTTTTAAACTTTCTATATGAATTGAATAATATTCAAAACTGTGGTTTGCTATGTAGAAACAAATTTTAAACGCATAATTATTAAATCATGGGGGTAAACATACAAAATTCAATTTTTTCAAATAAAGAAAAAGTTTAGTCAAAAACAAAATAATAATTTTATTCACATATACATACATATGTATGTATATATGAATGTTTTAGAATTGAAGATTTTAAAATTTTTCGTTCCAACATATGAACGTATGTACATATGAATGTATTAGAATTGAAACTTTTGAAATCTTCTGTTGGAACAATTAGAAATAAAATTATAAATACAAACATACATAATTATGAATGGATACCTGTTTGTTTACTACTGTGGGTGAACATAAGGATTAAACTTTTTAAATAAAGAAAAAGTTAAGGTAAAAACAAAATAATAATTTTATTCAAATATGTGTATGTACATATGAATGGATTAGAATTTAGCATTTTACAGGTTTTCGCTCGAACAATAAAAATAAAATTTTAGGTAGATACATACGTACATAAATTGTGCATGTATATTTTTTTAAATCTTGCTGATGAAACATAATATTCAAAACAATAACAAATGAAGCATTAATATTCAGTTGCCACAAAACATCTAAATGTCTTTTATAAAACCTGACATTTATTTAAGTTTATTTCGATTTTTCGAACTTAAAATATATGTTAGATCATTATATTTTCGAATATTGTTTATTTCTCGTTCTCGGTTTGTGTTTCTAATAATAAAAATCTGATCTGAACAGCACATAACCGACCGCATTGTATATTGTCTAGTTAAGTGAAAGAGTTACAGAATGTTATAAAAATGTCTTTTAAATACTTCTTTCCAATTTTTAAGACGTTAGTAAGCTTATAGTTAACATACCTAGAAAAATATAAATTTAACTCTTAGTAGAGTTACGCTTTGTGCTACCCGAATTCCCAGAAATGTTCGCCAGTTAACCAGAACTCAAATATTAAATTTCGGCAAATTCCGTCAATTTGTTCCGTAGATATGGTGAAAAATGTAAAGTCGGCCCGCAAATCAGTTTTCGAGCCCTGATCTTTCCAAAAAATTTATATGTTCATTCTTTTAATACGAGGAATTCAAGTATTAAATTTCACTGAAATCAATCAATTATATCCTTTTATATACGCAAAAATATATATTTGGCCCGTAGTAAACGTCCAGTTGCTGATGCCTGATTTCTTCCAAAAGTTAGTAGTTTTTGCGGACGGTCGAGAAAAGCTTATGTATGAAATTTCATGTAAATCGATTGAATATTTTCTTCAAAATGGTCAAAAATGTAAAACAGGCCCGCTAAAAAGTGCAGTTCGCGAGGCCTGATATATTCCAAAAGTTGATCAATCCGTACCTTGGTGAAAATAAACTTACATATAAAATTTCATCCAATTCGGTTCAGCAGAACTTGAGATACACGCGTGCACAGACAGACCGACAGATCGACAGACTTGAAACTTCATTCATAAGCTTCATTCGACCGTATGCGAAACCTCCTATCTTTTGGAAAAAATCAAAAGAGAAATAATCTCTTTATAAAGAGAAATAATCAGGTGATTTTCTTAATTAAAATGAAATTCAATATTTAAGTTCGAGGTGCTAAATGAATTTATAAATTTTTTGTAAAGATCAGGGCTCGGAAACTGGTCTTGAGGTCGATTTTATATTTTTTACTATATCTACGGAATGGATTGATTTCTTTTCTTGAAATCAAATAACTGAGTTTTAGTTGTTACCAGAAGTTACTGATAAACTTTTCATATAATTCAAACGACACAAATTGAAACTCTACAAAGAGGCAAATTCACATTTTTCTAGGTATGTTAACTTAAACCTCATTAGTGTCCTTAAAATTCTAAAGAAGTGCTTAAAACGCTTTTGAATAATCTTCTGGAATACTATTGCTAATCTAGACAACATACATTGCGGTTGGTTATGTACTGACCACATCAGATTTTTTTAATTGGATTCTGTTTTTCTTTATTTTTTAACAAAATTCGTATTTCTGTTAAAACGAAGATCAAAGCTAAAAAATGTGGTATAGTTGATTTTTTATAAAACAATGTATGTATGTCTCAGCTTTAACATCACTATCTCAATGTTTAATTTATTATTTGACTAAATAAATCTGTGTGTTTTCTTATTAGTTGAATAAATATACTAAGAATTAGTTAATAAGGTATTCTACCTTTAAAATTAGATTTTTTTTTAATTTTTCGAAATTCGATATATGGCAGCCCTGACGCATATCTACATACATATGCGCTTGCTTTTAATAAAATATGTATGTTAACCAATTCCAAATGCCAGGTACAAGAATTTAATGCAAATATTCATTTATTTATATAAATGAATTATTATAGTGATACAGAAACAACTAAATTTAGCATTATTTTGTATCTGTGTTGGATATTGTTTAAAAGAAAAGGAAAATTGTTGTAATATTCTCAAGATTTCTTTGTACTCTGCTATAACGACATCTGTACGTATAATTGTCACACATAATTATTTTTATCTTAAATATTTTCATTTTTGGAATAACATTAAAAGAGCGATATTTTATTTTTATATGTACCTATATAATATGTGTATGTATGTATGTGTTCTTAGAAAAATAAAAATTGTATTGTGTATTTTATGTAATCTAAAGCTAACGCTGAAATGAAAACGCTAATCTAATAGACCATTTAAAATTTTTTTGTACATCTAAGAAAAAAATATAATATGTAAAATTTTAATGAGTAGAAAGAATAATATCGCATATGTTTTTGGATTCTGTTCGATTTCAAAATTTCTAAATTAAAATATATTACAATTGTATTGCTAAAACAAAAATCCAGGCGAATCTTTCGATTTGTTTTTCTTGGGGTTTTTTTTTTTCTTTCTTGTATTATTTATGTGTGCACATGTATATATATATACATAAATATCTATTGTATAAATTCTGCGGAACTTTTTCGAATACTAGAACAATTAGCATGAATACTGTATAAAAGTAAATTTGACAAATTTTATTTTTAAATATTTTGTAAATATCTATCTTATTATATTTGTATGCTAAGATGCAATTAAAAAAATATAGTTTGATTTTTTTGGTTTCTAATTAAGTGCAAGTGAGGTTTTGTATCTTTTTAATTGTTTTTACACTTATTACGTACTGCAATGTCCAGCAGAAGGGATTAGTATATATTCGTGAATTGTATTTTAAGAAAATGGATAGTGTACCAAAATCTAATCAGCAATTTTGTCTTCGTTGGCATAATCACCAAGTAAGTTAAAAATATGACAAAAAAATTGTTAAAACATAGCGTTTATGTGTAACTTAAAAAATTTATACAATAAAAAGTAATTTATATTATATCACATTTTTTTCTGCACGAGATCAAGATTGTTGTAAGTAGCGTCCAATTTTTAAAATACATTTGTACAAATTTTCAATGAAATAAATCAATGCAAGACAAAAGTTAGATGTTATCCATTTCATAATAAGATAATGTAAAACTGATAAACTGATGTGAATTTCAGAAATATAAAAAAAAAATTGTTTCAGTAAAAATTTAGAACAAAAATTTTTGGAAAACTTTTCGTTTTTTTAATGTGATGGAGAATATATATGTATTACATAGATAAGTTTCAAAAAGTTATATTTATAAATTATCTTTTATTTATTTACTTTTATTTAAAAAATATCTTATGAATTTGTGGTTTTTAAAAAAAATTGTTGCAATTTACTTTTAAAGCAATTTAAATACAAATTTAAGTTTTTTGATTTAAGTTGTTCAGAGTGTTTGTATTTATTATAATTACAAACAATGTAGATGTAATAGATCTGTGATTTTTCCCAGTGATCTAAGAAAACTTATGTAATAAAATCTTGTTGTTTTTTAAAAATGGATACCCGTACCCGTACAAATACCCGTACAAATGTTTTCGATAGTTTATGTTAAATGTAATATAAGTCCTGTTATTAAACTTGTTTTATCCTTTTGTTTTAGTTATGAATAAATTTTTTATCAAGTTATTTAATAGTATAACTTCCACTTCTTAGTAAACTCGATTATCTAAAATTGAGACATCATAGCCTTTATAGTTTGCAATTTGTATAAAAGCAATTGTACAAACCTACACATGTAACCAACCAAACTATCAGAATAATGGCCTTATTACCCGAATTCTTTGTCTTAAATTTAAATATTGCAGGCTTTGTAACTTCCGAGATATGACCAAATAATTTTTCAATCTGTATCGCAGACATTATAAGATCTTTGACGACTTCCATAAAAACTGCGTTAAATTATATGAGTATATACTCTACATATGACGACTTCCCACATATGACGACGTTTAAATTATATACTCATATAATTTAAAGCAGTTTTTATGGAAGTCGTTATAATCTTGAGGAAGCGTTAAATTATATACTCATTGAAAAATAAGTAATTAATGAGTAAATGTTTTGAATTCGCAAGAAAAGAAGAGGCCGCCTATAAAAAGTCTTAATACATTTTATAAACTTTTAAAATGCAATATTAAAACTTGGTAGTGTATTTGGTTCATTTTATATTTTATATTTTCAGCCTTAGCTAACTTATTTCGACTTTTTTGTTAATTTCTTCAAAAATTATAGTAAAGTTGGTAAGTTTTAAGACAAGTTGTAAAACGTTAATATCATATGCGAAAATTAAAGTTTTGGATTTTTTCAATTTAAATTTCAAATTAGCTTTATAACGTAAACGCAATAAACGTTCAATAGGATAAACAGATAAATAGACGGATGCACGGTCAGACACAGCTAAATAGACTCAGATTTCGACAATGATCAAAAGCATAATATTTATATTTATATCAGACGTCCATTTCTTAGCGTTAAAAACGTGGTAATAAATTTATAACACACGTCGAACTTTATTTCGTATAGAAGAAAAATAAAAGGTTGTCGACTACAAGAGCAATGTTTGAAAATTTTTCAACCTCACTCTGCAGTCTCTTTTAGGCTACGGTAGGACTCATAAGAAAAATTAAATTTTATAGTATTTTTTGCATCTATTTGAGGCAAATTATTAAACAAATGGGGAGAAATTTACATGTTTGGCACACTAACTCTCAAGCTCTAAAAACTATTAGCAACGGATGGTCACATAATTTTGAACAGGAGAATATTTGAAAAAGGAAGTTTAAAAAACCTTTAATTGCCTGTCCTGTTCATGTATCTGCTTAACATTTTTATATTTGCTTATTAATATAATTTTTTTTTCCTTTCCCACTCCTAGGGGGAGCAAAGGGCTAGTGCATGACATCATAGATAGTCATGCCCCAGTTTCATTGCGTCATAGAGTTTTTAGCTAGGTAGGTGACTAGCCTACCGTAGTTTTTTCTTAATATTAAATATTTACTGTTAATTTTTCTTCGTTTTAATTTTAAGACTATAATGAATATTAATTTGTTATTTTTATAAGTATTGTATATTAATTATAAATTTTATAGTGACCTGATCGGGGTTTGAATCCGAGACCCTTCAATTAAAGGACCGGTGCCATAACTACTGCACCAATTATCAGGATTAATATAATTTGATAATGTTTAATAATATCGCTTTTAAACTCTTTGTAACTTCGTCTACGTACACACATACGTTATATAAAGCTCTAACAAAATTTATAAAATGTTTTTGTGGAAAAAACAATCGAATTATTTTTTTTAATATTTAAAATTAATTTTTTTTAATTACTTCCATGCATAAAAAAATAAAAGCAAAAAATATTATCCGTTCAGAATATAACCGGCCGCATATTGACTTTTGGCGAAATTTTTGCACAAAACTATGAAAATGTTGTTTAAACACACTTTTTTCAAATATAAACGACGCTACTAAGCTTTTAATTATTATGCCTTGAAATATGGAAATTTGACCCTAAGAAGCTTATGCTTGAATTTCAACAAAATGGTTAAATTCGTTTTAAAAATACGCAAAAGAATGCTGCTGCCGAGCTGCTATGTTTCAAAAATGTTTATTAGTTAATTTTTTTTAAACCTCTGAATATTTAGTTTTAAGGAAATCGATTAATTATTTCTCTATATGCGCAAAACACATATTCGGCACGTAATAAAATCTAGTTGCTGAAACCCGATTTTCTTCAAAAACTGGTAAAAGTTATCGCATTGTCAGACAATCATTATACAGGGTGTCTCGTATCAAAGTACACTGCAATACACCATTGCATAAGCCCTCATGAGTACATAAAACTTTTGTATTTAGACCATGTTCAAAGCTCAACCGGTTCGGAGTTACAGCAGCTTAACCCTCCTTTGTTCTTAAAAAAAAACTACGTTTTTATACTTCATGTGTAGATTTCTACACATATGAAATATCTATTATTTTTTTATACTTTATTCAAATCAAAATGTAGAAAAAGGTTAAAATATATTAAATTAATTTATTTGAAAAACATTTTGTGCAAACATATCTATTGTGCTCCGCTTTACAACATGGTTTTTTGCAACAACAGCAGATTGTCTCATGTACGTTATTTTTTTTCTTTGAAACTTCTTCTTAGCAAATGTGGCATCTACCTCTTCCTTTGAGCTGTTCTGGAATGGTTTTTAGGAGTTTTGAAGCTGGGGCTTCGTTTTCAAAATCGGAATCCTGTTCTGTTATATTTTGAAGCAGTGATAATGACATCAAATAACCAAAAATCTCATATGTGTAGAAATCTACACACATGGGACAAAAAGAGATATTTTTAAATTAAGCAGTGACATCTACCATAAAGTCTTTAAAATTATGTGTTTCTGGTGTTAAATAGAGAAACTAACAAAGTCATGAAGTTTCTTGATTTTGGTGACAATAGTTGCCGCAAAATTCATAAATAAAAAACTTTTTGTGTAGGTTTCCACACAAGGTATAAAGGAGGGTTAAAATCAATTTTGACTAATTTGTTTACTTTTTGAAATTTTAGGTAGATCTCCATACCTGTGTAAGAAAAGCGCATTTTTAAATATAATTTGGAAACTTCAGAATAAGGGCCCTTTTATGAATATCTACATTAGTTATAATCTGTTTAGATTTCGGAAACACATGATTTTGAAGTTAAAAAAATTTGAAATTTTAACTTTTTATTTTTAGACAAGGTTGCCAAATGTGAAAAATTGGAGAAAGCTCCCATGTTATGTAACTTAGAAAATTAACTTTTTTTAAAAATAAAAAGTTGAGCTGTGAGCATGGTGTTTATAGAAAAGTTTTGTCTATAGTATATAGCAGTGGACTTTGATACGAGACACCCTGTATGTAAGAATTCAAGTTAACTTTTTCAAAATTATGAAATATGTAGAATTTCCCGAGATCCGGCATATTCCAAAAGTTGATTAATATGTTCTAAATAATTATTGTCGATTTTATATTATCAACTACAAATAAATAATTTGTCAGAATAAACAAATGTACAAACTATTGAAAAGAGTACAAAGTTCTATTCTTTTCAATAGTCAGTGTTTTTCAATAGTCAGTAATACTCAGTATTTTTGTATTCAATTGAAGTTTAACCAAGAACAAAAATCCACAGTGAGTAAACTATTGATTATTTGAAAAATAATATGTATATTATGACAGTTTTATCGAATTGTATTGATTTTATAAAACGAAACTGATATTGTTTTCAATACAATAAATTATTACGAAATTTATCTAGACACAACCACGATACAATAAATTATTTACGAAATTATTACGAAATTTATCTAGGCACAACTACCGTCTGCTACTAAAAAATGTTAATGTTTAAAGATAGTATTAATAAAGTAGATGCCTTCAGGTATATCAGTTCTTAGGGCATTATGTGAGGACAAAACTTGTCTATGTGATCTTGTTACTGAGTTAGAGAGCCATCGGTGTAAATTGATAATTTTTAGGAAAGGATTTATATCATTATAATAAACTATAAAGAGGCAATTAATATCTAACAAACATTTAGTCAGGACTTTAGCCCTGACTTAGTGAAAAATTGTAATTTTTTTAAACACTGGAATATATTATATTACATAGTAGCAGTTGTTCTTCAGGTTTTGGAGAGCTTGATTCCGCTTTTTATTTTGGACGTTATACAAGTATTCGTTTGCATAACTGTTACAGTTTTCGAAGTCAATGGAAAATTAATTCAATCAAGAATAATATTTTAGCACAATATGATATGAGTTTTACCTAAAATTTTTTGACAACATAGTTGTTTTTAACAACTTAAGTGTTGTTCACACAAAAAAATTAAGATTTATCATAATATCAAGGTCATATGATGGCAACCTTTGGGAAGGTTGGAATGTTCCATGTCCCAATTATACACTGAACAGAACACTATTTATCCCCTTTAAAAAAAAAAACTTTTAATTAGCTGTAGCTCTAAAAAAAAATTTGAAATCTTTTGCTTGTATTCTGGAATTAATCTACTACATTCTTATTTTTTCTTTCTAATTAGCAACACAGTAAAATATTTTAGAATAGCAACATTGGTATTGTTTGAATTTTTTATGCCATTCTAAACTATTAGCCTATTTTAAATTCAGTTTAGGATGTGCCCAATTTATTAAATTTATTTCTTCAAATAATGAACTAATGAAAGATGCTAAAAGTGACCAAAAGTACAATATTTAATATCAAAGACTTAAAAAATTAAACAATTTACGTTATATTTTTTATGTTTTTGTTAATTATAATTAACTAATAAAAACAAAAATTAAATTAATAGAAACAATTTAATTTTTGTTTTGTTGTTACCAAGATTCACAATACATTATATTACCATATACATATGTTTGATGATATTGAATTGGAAGCATTTTTTTATGTAAACAACGTGTCTGTACTGATAATCAGATCTTTACATTCGACTTATTTCCGTTGAAGAAAACCTTTACCCATCTCCCCCTTATTCCTCTTTACTCAATTGTAAAATTAATGGACTAACAAATTTCAAACAGTAAGTTTAATTTTTAATTTGTGTTCTTAGTATCAAATAAAATCAAATTCTTACTAAAATTAAGTTATCCAATCTATTAAAACTATTGTTCTTGAATTAGTAAAGTTTTATGAATGAAAAAAAATAATAATAATTAGATTACAATAGTTTATAAGAAATGATTTAAAAAAATTTTAAAAATTTATTTTTCGAACATTATTTGAAAAATTGAGGTTATTAGATAAAAATTGTTAACCTGCAAAGAAATCAAAATCGTTCGCATCTTTGAGGAAAGTTAACTGGTGCTTCGGACAATGTACGAGTACAATTGATTCTTTTCCTCCTAGAAGAATATAGCTCAACATATTGTAATTCACAACATTCGGTGTACATACCCACCAATTGATGAGAACATAATCATCAATCACTCACACCAGACAGAAACCATAATTCTCCAGTATCTGTTACCATGGGAACATAGTTAAACAAGAATTATAGGGTCTTTCTGTTAAACAAGAATTATAGGGTCTATTCTACAACTAATGCACTATCCTCATGGTACTGCAAGTATAATATTTTACTAACAGCTATAATTTTATTAATAGCTATAATAATTGATTAAAATAAAATAAAAAACAAATAAATTAAAAATTTAAAATATACAATAAAAAATAATTGAGAAAATTAAAGAAAAAATTATTTTTTTTAATTACAATAAAATCATAAAACACAATTGAAAAATTTTAAAAACTGTTCATTATTTTAAAACTTTATTACTATTCAAAATTAAAATATCTCTTATAATTAAAACAACATAAAATTAAAACATTTTTACAAAACTTTATATAAAACCACATTTCGAACTCTGGAACGATCAATCTTTTTGTAGGAATCTCTTGCGTGTGCACGACTTTGTTTGAGCGAAATATAATAGGCATAATTTTGTTTGGAAATAAAATACCACTAAAATATAAAAATTTTGTAAACGAATAATAAAACTTAATAATTAAAACAAAGAAAAAAAATTGGTTATTAGACAACTATCAAGAGACATTAACGCGCAGAAAGATCGACTAAAAAAATGATAAACAAAAATATATTCTTACTCCAATACAACTTGAAATACCGAACTTCAATATTCTGAACGAAGTTCGAAATATGTTTTAACCTACTCGTAATATTATTTTTCCTTTTGTAACTTAGAAAATTCTGATTGTTCAGCTAATTCTTCAGTTGAGCAAAAATCAATTGTGCGTTGTAATTATTTGTTTTTCAATTATAAAATTGATGGAGTGGAAGAAATTAAGCGGTAAGTTACGTTTTCAAATCAGAATTAAAATCTGTTAAAATAATAACATTATTATGATAAAATATTGTTTCTTGAAGTATTAAAGTTTAGTGAATAATACTAATAATAATAGTGGATAAAAATATTTATTTTAAATCTTTTTTTAAAAACTTAGCAAAAGCTCTTAGATATTATATTAAGGTGGCCCAGTAAGAATAAAAATTTTTATTTTGAATGAATATTTAGGAAATATCTTTTAACTTGCCGTTATAAAAGTAATTTATAAATAACTTTCAAATATTCAAAATTAGCTTAACTTGAACAGCTTAATTGAATTCAGAAAACATAAATTGATTAATGATAATTTAAAAGATAATTTTTCATGAAAATTTAAAAAATAAAATATATTTGTTTAATATCACAATCATAATAATTTTTAAATAAATTATCATGAATATCTTTTATTAAAAAACGTTTTACTTACATATTTTGCATTTTTTACACGTAAATTTTTTGTTATTTGACTTTGGAGATTTATTAATTGCAATTGCACATTTAACATAGTAGATCTTATTTTGTCAAACCGAACACCTTATTACTCTTTCTTCATGAGTGAAGTGCGCAGCTCGTTCAAGACATATTCCACTCGTTCAGGACTATTTGGAACTCGGAGGGGTTTATTTTGTTACTTTTTGTAAAACTTTTTCTTTCAAATCTTTTGTTTTTTTAAAAGCGGTCTACCTTTCATCTTTTCCTAGTGTTGTTTTTCTTTGAAAAAAGCTTTTTCAGTTTTAATCTTTATACGATTTTTTTATTTTAACATTTTTCTTAAAATGAAATTTTAAAATTTTTAAAAGTGGGAAAAGATCCTATTGCCAACATGTTTTTTGAGATAATTAGCGTTTTTTGAAAAATTTTCAGTTTCTCAATTCAAAATTTTGTGTTAAATAATTTTGCTTACTTGACTTGAAATGTTAATAATTAATTTATTAAAATGTAATAGTCATTCTTGGACTTTCAAGTTAACATAGATAAAACAGCTTGAGTTTCAAGTGGATTTCAAGTCAAATATTCAAGCTCCAATATAAATGAAGCATAGAAATAAAGAAACAAGTAAAAACGTTTTTGAAATATCTAGAATGAGCTTTAATTGCTGTACAGTCATATTGTGTCGTTCTCGAACGAACTAATCTTAAAAAACGAATCACTTCACTGAACTTAGCTGATTAGTTCGCTTCTTCAAAAATGAATCGTTCATCGTTCACTAAGAAGTCCAATTCTCTTTTTTTTATTAAAAAAATCAGCACATATACATATTTTATTTACAATTGGTAATTCTTATACATTTTATAGTTTTCTGTATTAATATTACGCAATAGAAGTAAAATTGAACGGTATACTAAATCCAATACTCATAAAAACGAACGATGTACTCCTATATGGAATATTTATAATAGCAAATGAGAAGTAAAATAAATGAAATTCTATACACACCAAAATGAGAGCCATTTGTCTTTAATGTTGCCATTAAAGATACAATACAAGTAATATTGAACGATATACTGAATCCAACACAAATAAAAACGAACGACATACTCCTATATGGAACATTGATAAAAGTGAACGAGGTGTGAAATAAATGAAATTCTATACACAAATGTGACCGAATCAGTTGCCAACATAGATACAATACAAGTAAAATGGGACTATATACTAAATCCAACGCAAATAAAAACGAATGAGACCTGAAGTAAATGAAATTTTATTCTATGCAAATAGTTGCCTATATAAATACAATGCAAAAAATCTGATGTGATCAGCACATAACCAACCTTAATGTGTATTGTCTTGTTAAGTGAAAGTGTTACAGAATACTATAAAAACGTCTGTTAAATACTTCTTTCCAATTTTTAGCACATTAGTAGGCTTATAGTTAGCATACCTAGAAAGATGTAAATTTGGCTCTTAGTAGAGTTTCGCTTTGCACTACCAGTTAATTTTGGTAACAACCAGAACTCAAATATCAAATTTCAAGAAATTCCATTAATTCGTTCCGTAGATATCATGAAAAATGTAAAAACGGCCCGAAGATTAGTGTTCGAGCCCTGATCTTTCCAAACAATTTATATGTTCATTGTTTTAATACGAAAATTTTAAATATCAAATTTCAACGAAATCGGTTAATTATTTCTCTCTATATAAATCATCTCTATATTTCTTCTCAAAATGCAAAAAAAATGTAAAACAGGCCCGCTAAAAAGTGCAGTTCCCGAGGCTTGATATGTCCCAAAAGTTGATCAATCCGTGCCACGGTCGAAATAAACTTACACATAAAATTTCATGAAAGTCGGTTCAGCCGAACTTGAGATACACGCGTGCACACACAGACCGACAGACCGACAGGTTGCTAAAAATAGTTTATTTACACTTCCCTACTATGGAGATGTGTGTTCCCATCGAAAACTCGATATGCAAAATTAGCAACGAGAACCGATCAAATATAAATAAAATGCAAAGCAAATGTAAAAAAAAAATGCTTATTATCTAATATAAATGCAATACAAATAAAAGTAAACAAATTAAAAATCTACCTAAATAAGAAAATTGAAGGATTGGACTAGTTGATACAAATTGAAAGGTAACTATTTATGTAATAAAAAAAAAGGAAGCCTTGAACTGGGCTACCACGCCTTATAAAGAAAAAACTAAAAAAAAAATAATCATTATAAGTTAACATTATAGCCCATTAGGGATTAAAGTAAATTAATCAAAAGTTTAAAAAAATTAGGATAGGATTTCAGTTTCTTTCGAGTATTAAAAATAAAGATAATTACAAACATTTTTATTCTATAAATTTCTTGTGAGGAATAATAAATTTTAACTCAAATGGTATAAAATTTTTATTTCTTCAAATTTAAGAATTACTTAAAATTTAACAGTTTTTTAAGTAAAAGTTGTAAACTTTTTTGTTTATATAAGTAGAGACATTTCGTGAAAAAAGTAGTTCGTTCAGAATAAATCACTGAAATGAACGATATTTCCCATGACTATTGTTGTATACTAAGTACTCAAAGCTATCAAACCACTCTATAGAAACTGCACGAATAATATAATTGGACACACAACTGCCAAGTTTCATGAGCCAAACTTTATTCATTTTCCGAATATTTTAGATTTGCTTTTGGATTTGTGTAACAGATAACGAAACATGTCAAACCAATCCACCAAAACTTTTTAGCATATTATCTGACCTAAAATTGGACTCATGACTGCAAAATTTCATGAATCTTACTTTATTAATTTCCCAAATAATTAAAATTTGCTTTTGGAGTTGTATGATAGCTATCCGAATCTGTCAAGTCATTCTATAAAAACTTCAAGAATATGTGACCTACAATTGGACACATGATTGCTAAATTTCATGAATCTAGCTTTATTATTTTTAAAGTTAGCTTTATGATAGCACTTCAGAGGTATATGTGAACAGTTTTATGACAGCAATTCAGGGGTATATGTGAACTAAAATTAGACACACGACTGTCAAGTTTCATGAATCTGACTTTATTATTTTTCCGAATATTTAAAGTTAGCTTTTGGAGTTGTATGACAGCTGTCCGAACCTGTCAAGCCATTTCATTAAAACTTCAGGGTTATTTATAATTGAACACACGACTGCCGAGTTTCATGAATTTGACTTCCGAATTTGATTATTTTTCCGAATATTTAAAATTAGCTTTCAGGGTTGTATGACAGCTACTGGAATCTGTGAAGCCATTCCACCAAAACTTCTGAGATTTGGTGACCTACAATTGGGCATATGACTGCCAAGTTTCATGAATCTAGCTTTATTATTTTTCTGAAGATTTAAAATTAGTTTTTGGAGTTATATGACAGCTACCCGAACCTGTCAAGTCACTTAACCAAAATTTCAGGAACATATGTGACGTGAAATTAGACACGACTGCAAAGTTTCATGAATCTGACTTTATTATTTTTCAAATATTTAAAATTAGCTTTTGGAGGTGCATGGCAGCTACCCGAACCAATGCATCCATGCCGTTAAAATTTCCAGAACATATGTAAAGTTTAATTAGACACATTTTTGCAAGTTTTGATATTAATATCTGCAATAGTTTCAAATAATTATATCCAATTATAATAGAAGCCGTCCTTAGCAGAAAAAAAAACAACTTATGAAAGTTTGGTGTCGATTTTGACTTGACAACTTATGAAAGTTTGGACTGACGGACGGACGGATGGATGGACGGACGAATGGACGGATGCACGACTTTTATGCTGATTCAGAATATATATAAACGTCCGTACGGGAGACAACTCCTTCAAGTGGTTACAAATTCCATACCAAAGTGAATACACCCTTTACAAAGATGGAGGGTATAAAAAAGCGGTATGGATACTGATTCATACTTTATGAGATATTATTATTACCGATATGTGTGTATGTAAGTTAACGGAGACAAAACCGTTTTAAAATAAAAAAATATTTATAACTTAATTTTGCTTACTTGCTAATAATTATTGAACATTATGGGAATATATTTTTGTTAATATGACAATTTTTATGTGAAAACAGTTTCGCAATAAAAAGGTATTGAATTTACAATTTCGGTGTGAAAGAAATTATTTCATAAAAAATGTATTGAAATACAATTTGCTTATTCAACAATTATAAATTTAACATGTTTAAACTTAAATAATTTTGTTAGGCATGTGTTGTAACCTGAGATGGTTATACCGTGATTGAACTTGAATAATGGCATGTGTTGTAACCTGAGACGGTGATAACTCCTCCCCCTTCAAAAATCCGCGTCCCGTGGATCACAGTTTTAATTCAATGAATTGGAGTTGTGGTATTTCCTCGTTTTATTGCTTTATTGTTAGTTTTTGCCTTTTCTTTTTGAATTTGAGAATTACGACTGATGTGAGTATGGTGATAATAGCTATGGCTATTACAATGTTAGTGTGGGAAATTGCCTTAGTACTGGAGAATAGTTTTTTAAGTTTTTTGAAGTCATCATGGTGTAAACTGTGCAGATATTTGAGATCAAGCTTCGTTCCTGTTTAAGTAATGTTTGCCTGAATAACTGATGGCAAACTGTACGAAGTTTTTATTTCTTTGTTTGTGAAAATCATCTCGTTTATTTTTAGTGTTTCGTTTTTTAGCTGTACCAGAAATGAACCCTCTATATGTTTGCTAGAATTTTACTTGATTTGCTTCACAAATGCTGATCTCTTTGAAAATGTTACATCTTTGTTTTATGCCAGAAGTTTTCTCTTGACTTGTTAGGAGTTCTTTGTATTCTAAGAAAACATGTTTATTGTTGCTAATCGTTGGTCTTATGACGATATGATTAAAATTGTCTTTGATTATTTTTGGGATGGAAACCACGTAGAGAAGCGTGTAGTTTTTAACCATTATAATTGGGGATGCATATTCCAAAGCTTCTATGTTATTTGAATATGGCAAGGTTTCGATTTCTGTTATAAGTTGGTCGACTTCTTCTTGGCTCAGTAGATTTGTGTTAATTATTCCCTTTTTTGTAAGTTTTACGGCCCTGAAAATTTCTTTGATTTCTTCCTTCAGTATTTCCAACTTGTTGAATAATATTTGTTCGGAATTGCTTGTTGAGTCATCATTCATATGGTTTGCAATTGTATTATAGTCCCTCATTATTTGTTCGGCTGTTTTTGTAAATACCCTGTTGATCTCGTACGGCTTATTATTGTTTTCAATTATATCGTTTTGGTTTCTGATGATATTATTCCAGTCGGTAGCGTCAGGTGAACCCGCTAGCCATTTCCATGCGGTTCCGAGCCAGTTAATTGAGCACAGGCTTCTTCCTTCTCGCCCTCTGAGTTCTGATATCTGGTTCAATATTTTGTTAAATTGATGAGCTATTTGGGATTTACGACCGCTTGTTTCATTTATTTTATTTAATGAAGGTGGCATTGCATCTGTTATAACCTTGTATTCCATGAGGTTAATGATGTGTATCAATTTAAAGTTTCCACTTAAGATTTTTCATCCTCTATCTTTAATGGCTATTATCAGAGTGTCATATTTGTTTAGGTTCAAAGGTTGACTTATTGCCCATAACCTGAAGCTGAAAGTTGTTAAAAAAATTTTTAATTAGTTAATGTTTTTGATTTGTGACTTGTGCACTCTTCTTCTTCTAATTCCTCCTGGAAATCTGGATGTTCAAAGTCATATCCTTCGGCTATGCTTTCAGAATCTTCATTGAATGTTTCAACATTGAACAGCCTTTGAATTTTGTTACTTTGGTGGAAGTTTGTACTTAGTGGTCTTTTCTGTAGCTCCATTTGATTATTTTCTGGTCTATTCATGTAATTCACTTGTCGTGTTTGCACTGATCTATCAACGCCATTTTCTCGAGGGGTTTTGGTTGTGTTGGCGGAGGTGTCGCTGCTCTACGATATTGCATATTATGAGCTTGTGGTGGTGTTGAAATAACTTGATGTGCTCTATTGTAGGACATCCTGTTTACTGGGACTGTCACTGGGTTGTAGCTATTTCTTTTGTGTATATTAAAGTTTCTCTACCTATAGTTTTGCATTTCCAAGCATGTTGAGTAGACTTCAAAGAGCGTTTGCGATTTTTGCAGCATTAAGTATCTTGATAGTTCTCCATTAAAACCTCTAATGAACACGTCTAATGCTCTGTTTCCTTGTACTTCGAGAGCAGTGATTGTTTCTCTCGAACGGTTTTTCGTTTTTATTTTATTTATAATCAAAGAGGACTGATGATTTGCCTTTGCGTAGAATTCATCGATGGTCGATCTTCCCTGCGCTAATGTACTCAGCTGATGTTCTAAGGTGCGTAGATCCCTTTTATCAGCGTAGTGTAGAGAAAGGAAATGTTTAATTTCCGACCAGTTTTCATCGAAAATGTTATAGGAAATTAAGGCCGCATCCGCACAGCCTCTAATTTTTCCTCTAATTGCTTGAAGGATAGCCCTGTATATAGGCTTGTTTTTTACCAGTTTGTAATCTTGTATTATATATTCTACGCAGTGGACCCAAGACACATATTGGACCGTGCTGCCATCAAATATTTGTAGTTCCTTCACACTGTCTGGCAATCTGGATATATCTTTTAGATCTTGTTAACTTTCAGGTGCTGCCAAGTTTTCCGGTACTGCTGCTGGATATGTAACTTAAATAATTTCGTTACGCATGTGTTGTAAACTGAATTGGTTATATAGTGATTGAACTTGAATAATGGCATGTGTTGTAACCTGAGACGATGATAAGTTGTATATTCATAGGAAATATATGTTTTAAATTTATTAAAGTAAGATGAAATAAAAATAAAGAAATCTATAATTTTAATTTATGCTATTTACTGATTACAAATTTAAATTTTTTTATGTTATTTCTGTTTTTACAATTTATTTTTATTGTTTTTTAAAACTATATTATATAAATTATGTTTTTTTTTATAATACTCAAATTTTCTTTTAAACGAATTGATTTCATAGTGTTGATATACCATTTCTGCCACCTTGTACTAGAATAAATTACAGAAATGTTCTTGTGCGCTTTTTAAAATACATTGTAAGAAAACAGACAAACATCTATTGCGCACTCTTTCTCTCTCCCAAAATTTTTTATGTGTATAAAATTGAAAATAAGAAAATATACTACTTAACTCTGTTAGCTAAGATGTTTTGTATAAAAATATTGGTGAGTGATTGAATTAGTGTGAGCTGGTTTACTTATAAAATTTTTTGGAAAAGTGCTAAAAAAGCTAATGATCAGTCATAGAATTAACTAAAACATAAAAATCAAATTGCTTCTGAATAAGATCAGTAATGAAGTGGTATATTATTGTTCTAATCGTTTTAGATACTCTCGTTGCGTATTTTAAAGATGTTCTATTGTAAATCACATATCCATTACTAAGTAGAATGTCTGTATAACACCTAGTGTCAATACAACTTTAATTGAGAAGATTGATAATTAATATTGATTGATAATCCATAACTCTCGAATTATTAAATTAATCGGTATATTCATCTAATTTGCATTTAAAATCCCTAATATTAGTCTCATGAGAACATGGAAATTAGGTTATATGGAAATAATGTAAAAATTTTCCCTTATTTTTTTTACTATCAGAAAACTAGATTTATTAAATTGCTCCTCAGCAATACTAGTACTACTTACAGTTTTATCTATGAAAATTTCTATCCCCCGTACGAAGTTTCCCTATTTGAGAAATACAACGTGTATCCCGGTAAAATATAGTAAATATTTTAATCCTTACCGTACTTTACATTCATACGCAATGACAAATGGCTCAAAATCATTCAATTTCCATCTTAAGCTCTGAATATTTAAGTTTATTATATTAATTTTATTTTTGTATTTTACTCTCATATCAATAGTGCCTAACCCTGCATAATAAATAACTCTTAAATTTTGGTTGAAATTAAGTAAAAACCAAACTTAACGTAATAATATTAAACAGGCAAAACTTAATCGAACTTTAAGTTGGAACTTTCCATAAAATGAAAAGTCCAAAATAAATGTGGTAAAAATATTCTATGTTACTTGGTATAAAAATATACAAGTACAACAACTTCTGCAAAACTATGTGTTTACCCTACATTAAAATTCATCAAGTAATGTGACGTAAAGAAATTAACTACCCTTACTGACGGTTGCATATGAAAAAAAATTTAGTGATACTATCGGTTTCATCAAAGTTATATTATATTTATATAGCTATTTCTCAGGTGTCAAAAAGTACCTGTACTTCTAGAAGGGCTAGGTAGATACAAAAGGCATTAGATAGAGTTTTTCTTCTATGGTCTAAGAAAAATCTGACATCGGAACTCTTTAACCCCGAAATAGCCCTATTTTAAAATTTTCTGAAAAAATTTTTGTATAACACAAGCACGTTTTCCTTTTATACTTTATATAACTAGAAAAACAAAAATAAATAACACTTTATATTATTAGAAACAAAAACCAAGAAATAAATAATATTCGAAAATATAATGATCTCACATATTTTTAGTTCGAAATATCGAAATAAGTAATGTCTTTATATCTATCTAAGTCCCAATATTCAATTTTTTTTACGAAATATTACGAATTTTTGCTTTTCTAATTCCCTCTTCAAATTTTTCCCTCTAAATTTTGGATATTATTTTCTAATTCCCTCTTCAAATTTTTTCTTTACTATGTATTTATATCAATATTCAATAATTATCTTTCATTAATTATATTTTCAACTTGACACCACAGTTACTCCCCATATCTTGAGTTAACTTACCCTATGAGAAAAAAAAGCTGTTCACTTAAAAATAATGAAATGCTTTCAGTAACATATAAAACGTTGAAGGCGAAGGATGTGCTTGTTTTTTTTCATTTTTTTTAAATTTTAAAATAATTATCAATGAAAATATTAATATATTTTTTTGATTTTTCAAATATATTTTCTAAATTTTACCTACTTTATAATAAGTGTGAATTTATTTTAATATTTCTTCTCAAAAAATAGCCACTTCGATTTAAAAAAACCCCATATAAAATAAGGTCGTGCTTTCAAGTTTCTCTCTGAGCATTGGGGCTTGCTAGATATGACACGATCAGTAGCATTTAAAGAAAAAAACAGGAACGAAGCCAAAAATTCGTAATATTTTGTAAAAAAAAATTGAGTATTGGGACTTGTTAGATGTAAAGACATTAATTAATGCTTCATTTGTTATTGTTTTAAATGTTATGTTTTGTCAGCAGTTTTAAAAAAATACACATACACAATTTATGTACATCGTGTACTTAAAATTTCATTTTCATAGAGCGAAAAGTTGTAAAATGCTAAATTCTAATACATTCATAATATATTTTGTTTTTGCCTTAACTTTTTCTTTATTTGAAAAAATTTAATTCTTTATATTCACAAACAGTTTTTAATATAATGTTTCGTTAGAAGCTTTAAAAAATAGGTATACATTCATAATTATGTTTGTTTACACTTAAAATTTCATTTCTAATTTTTTGAACGAAGAATTTTAAAATGTTCAATCCAACACATTCATATGTACATACATATATTGGAATAAAAATATTATTTTTTTTATGCCTAAACCTTTTCTTTATTTGAAAAATTTATTTCTGTATGTTTACCCCCATGATTTAATAATTATGTGTTTAAAATTTATTTCTATATGACAAGCCACAATTTTGAATATTATTCTATTCATATAGGGGGCTTAAAATTAAAAATTTGTTAGGAAGCTTTAAAAAAATATACATACTTATGTACACGCTTATGTATTCCAAACCTTTGAGAATTTTTCTGAACTATTATAACAATATTTTTTTGGAAATTCCTCTTAAACTTTTATAATAATATTTATCTGTTATATATTAAAAAATATTAAACAAAACATTTGAACAAAATACTATAAAAAAAAAATTTAACATAATCCAAAAAAAGAAAAATACTACAATATGGTTTAAACATCGATCTAATAACTTTCTGGTTATCAGAAGGTAACCCACCAGGCTACGCAGTACCTTGAATTTGCCTTTTTAATTCTATAATTTATTCATATTTCGTATAATCCTTCAAAAACCATCCTATTTTACATTATATATAAAGCTACTTCGCTGGTGTCAAAAAGTGAAGTGCCGAAAGGCATTAGATAGGGTTTCGCGAGCAGGGTCCGACAAAAGGTAGAATTTCTTTTCGCCCTCCACCTTCACTCCCACCCAAGATACTTTGTGACCGCTTTTTACAAAATGATACTAGATCCTGTAAAGGGAATTTTTATTTACTTTGATGATATAAATTTTGTATATAAATTCATTTTTGGAAGTGTGAGTTATAGCAAAAACTATATAAAAGTTAATAATTTTCTTAAGAAAATTTGAAAAAGTTAATAAAATCTACATTGTTTTATAATAATATATTTAGTTATGCATTCGCAATCTGCTGCAAAATGTATTAGTAAGCACAACAAAAAAGAAAATTAACAATAAAAAAAAGTTCATCTGACAAGACCGTATTTTTCAGGGTTCGAACCTCAGACTTTTTGCATAAAAATGGTATGCTATACGCATTACCCTATATAGTATTAGTATTAATTGGTTATGTACTATAAAAACGGATATATTATAAAATCCAAATACATAATATGTACATAGATTTTAGTCTCGAATTATTTTATGCGTAAACAGTAATTGATCGCTTAAAGTACTTATTGTCAAAGGTTATTTACCATTTTATGCGGCATAACTCAAAGTGAGGTTTTTAAATGAACTCAAAGGTTTTAAAATTTACTCAAAGTATATTAGATCTCGAAAGAACTAATTGTTTGTTTAATTATGTACTTTTTTGTGATTATTTTTAAGAGCTTTTCTTATTTTAAGTTCTATCTTATTATTTATTAGGAAAAAAATATGTCTGTATGTATATTACAGGTGTGTTTTTGAAGAAAAGATTAAACTTAAAATATCTCACACGCAAAATGGATCACAATTTCAAAACTACAAACATAGTACATGCAAAGCTTGCAATGCAAGCGCACACGACAGTAAAAAGTAGTAAAAAAATAGTAAATAAATAGTAAATAAATAGATTTATTGAAAACGAGAAAAAATATATTTGACTGTGTCAACTCTGTGATACCCGTACGAACTTTATGTGCGAATAAATATGCTCCAGCTGATTATGGGACAGACTATGACAGTGTTTTCACAAATTATTACAAAATTTATATTTATATTTACTTGGGAATAATTTAATTATTGTTAAGTAGAAAAATTTTTCAATTTTTGACCCACAGAAATTCCATATTCTTAAGAAATTTAGTGTTTTTGGCCTCCTTATAATATAATTAAGCTTGTAGAAAAGATAAATAATGCCGAAAAAACATTTCTTCATTTTTTCTTTGTGTCAAATTCATTTCTGCAATAAAATATGTGTGCATAACCTTTTTTTGTGTATCATTTCATTTATTGGAGCCTCAGAAATAAATTGAACTAGGCATAGCTGTGCTGTATTGTTTTTTATTATTACCGCTGTTTAATTGACTTTAAAAAGTGAAAAATTCTTTATATCTGATGGTGTGATATTGGCACCGATTTTTGTAGCCATTTTTATAATTAAATCCTTCCCAGCTCCAACCTATGGCGGCAAATCGGCCAATACATTCTAATGGGGTAACTTGCAGTTATTGATAATATTACGATATAATACGCAGGTAAAACTTCTTTTTTTTCATAGAAGAAAGTTGTTACATGTAAAACACAATACATATTATTTTTATAATATGTATCTACGGATCTATATATACTAGCATGTTTGAGGGCGTCAGAGGCACTGGTCTTCGATATTTATGGAATCGAATCGAAAGACTAATTATTTAATTAGACAAAAAATAAGTAATAGTAGTTAGGTTTTTCCAAATTACTACACATGCATACTTAAGAATTTAAGAAACAACAATACAATGTACATACATATATTGCGTCATTTTCAAAAGCAAGCAAATCAAAAAAAACTTGCAAGTTTCTGTATCACTGTTAAAATCCTCAAATTTAAAGAAACCAAGTAATTGTAGATTGAAAAGAAGGGGTAACAGTGCCAGCGACCGGAAAATATTTATTTACTGTACCTCCCAATTAGGTGCGGGACAAAGCCCTACATACCGAGACCCACCCTCTTGATGAATTCATTCTAACACCTAGATAATATGTTTGGCATGAATATAATAACGCTCCGCACAAATACATTCTTATTGAAGTAAAATACTCGTCATCTGCACGTTATATTCCATATGAGTGTAAAAACAAAACCAAATTGGTGAACGACAACGTCGTACAATTACCGTTGTCAACCAAGAACAAAAACGGAGCGTAAAAACCAAATATTTAATATTTTGTATTTAAAATCGCACACACATGGTGCCAAAACCACACAGATGATGACAAGAAAAAACCACCAGCGGCAAAACGGAATTTCAGGCTCTTTCAACGACAATATAAAACTATGCGTTCTTCTGGGAAATCCCATTCATATATATGTGTATTCTACAGGAATTTTGAGATTTCGCCGGCCAAAATTGGTCTTGTTCTCTTCTCAAAATAAAACATCCAAACACGTTATAATATCATACGTCGCAAGCATTATATTACGTAATACCAAAAAGAAATAAAATTAACAAAATTTTGTTCTGTGAGCAAAATGAATGATACTGAATTTGTATAGCATAACGAATGAATGATACTGAATTTGTACAGCAATTTGTATAGGTCTTTTACCGACCGCATTGTGTATAAAATAAGGTAGGTTATGTGATTGCAACAAATATCGAGTTTTCGGTGGGAACGCAGTTCTCCATAGCAGGAAAATGTAAATAAACTATTTCTAGCAACCTGTCGGTCTGTGTATGCACGCGTGTATGTCAAGTCCACCTGAACCGATTTTGATGAAATTTTTATATGTAAGGTGATTTCGACTATGACACGGATTGATCAACTTTTGGTATATATATCAGGTCTCGGGAACTAAACCATTTCACGGGCCATTACATTTTTCATCAGTTTGAAGAAAATATTAAACAGTTTTACTTGAAATTTCACATATAAGCTATATTTAAATTATATGTGAAATTTCACATAAGCTATACTCCTAACTTATGGACGAAATCAGAGGTCAGCAAGTGTAGGTTTACTACGGGCCAAATATACATTTTTGCCTATATAAAGAGAAATAGTCAACCGATTTCATTGAAAGTTAATATTCAAATTCGAGGTGCTGAAACAATGAACCCATAAATTTTTTGGAAAGATCGGGGCTCTGAAACTGATCTGAGGGCCGATTTTAAATTTTTTACCATGTCTACAGAACGTTTTTGATAGAACTTCTTGAAATTTAATACTCGCGTTCTAGTTGTTACCAGAAGTTACCGACGTTCGGTTATATGCTGACCAGATGAGATTTTAATTTTTTGTTGTTTTCTGTCGCCTTGTATAATTTACTTAATTTACACAATGTATATGCGACTGCTTAAAATTTTAAGTTCACCTATTCTGCAAACGAGTTGAATGTTAATTACTATACTATTCAGATGTAAGTATACACATCCACATCATATACATAAATATTTTTTTCTGTTATAAAATAATATTTTTTTTTTTTTCCTTCTTCACTCCTAGGAGGAGTATAGGGCTAGTGCATGATATATCTATCACGCCCTAGTTTCTATAGTCATAGAGAGTAAGCTAGGTAGGTAGCCTACCGTAGTTTTTATTTACATTAAATATTTCAGTTTATTAATATTTTCTGTTTATTTTTCTTAGTCTTTATTATTATATCTTATTATGAATATTTGAAAATTACTTGTGTAATATTTATTAGTATTGCATATTAAGTAATATTGAATATAATTTTTATAGTGACCTGACCGGAGTTTGAACCCGAGACCCTTCGGTTAAAGGGCCGGTGCCATAACCACTGCACCAATGGTCAGGTTATAAAATAATATAAGTGCATATAATTAACGCAGAACAATTTTGGCTATTTAAGTACATAAATAAAAACAATATGAAAAAAGTAACAGAAATATTTCACTCTATTCTTTAAGTGTTAATTTCATATTATGAATTTTACTAATACAACATCATAGTTGTGAAATTAATAAGTATGTGCTTATTACACTAATAATTTAACTTAATGGAAATTTCTTCATGCAACTGCAGAACAGATGGATGACGTAATCAAAGGAACGAGTTAAAGGCAGAAAAATTCATTAAAAAATTTTTCTCCTCGAACTGGACTCGAACCAGTGACCTACCGCTTTCTAGGCGGACGCTCTACCAACTGAGCTACAGAGGCATGAAGAAATTGCCGACGAAATGTTCTCTACATTGCTTTATACTGTAATCCACATGATTACTAAGTATTTGTTTTGTTTACATTGACTACTACATACAATCTACTATTGAAACACACAATAACAAGAACACATATATATTTATAGGATTGTGCCTATAACACTAATTATATTATGAATTTTACTAATACAACGTCATAGTTGTGATATTAATAAGTATGTGCTTATTACACTAATAATTCAACTTAATGGAAATTTCTTCATTATTTTTTTGCTGATTTAATTTAGTTTGCAGAAAATATATAACTACATGATAACAATCAATAACAATATTATGATATTAAATAATAACAATAACAGTAAAATTTTTTATTATTAAATAATAACAATATTATGATATTAAATAATAACAATATTAAATTATACTATGTTCAAATGTCATCGCTTACGTTGCGTAGAATATGAAAATAAAACGAAAAGTATGTAGTAAGTTGTGCAGAATATAGGTATACATTTTATACGATACGAATACGATGTAATATGTACGGAATTGAGAATACATTTTTTTTCCGTTTTGTTTTTTCTTTTTTTGCATGATATTCTTTTCGTTTTCTTTTTGTGCTTTATTTTTTCCGCAAGCGTTGGATATCTTACTTGAGCTAATATTAATAAGATTTTTAACCGATTGAACCAGCATTGCTTTAAAAGCACACTTTATTAGTCAAGTTATTTTGCTGGATTCGTAAGTGTGCTTAAAATAAATTAATTGCCAAAATATTTTTGAAACAAAAAACGGAGTAATATTATTCTTATAACATAAATTTTTATAAACAGTTGATTTTTAGGATACAAAAGTTTGGAGTCATTGAAATTGTTTTCTAAAGAAACACTTAGCTTTTGTTTCTTTAGAAAACAATTTTTTTCTTTTAATAAATACATTTTAAATGTATTCATTAAAAGGAAAAAACTTTTTTTTTAATATTTCGTAATTTTCCGGAATTCGAGCCTAGAACATATGGAAACATTTCAAGATATTGTTTTTTCAATTTGAAACATTTTTAATTTCAAATATCAATTGTAAATTTTTTGTTGCACAGGTAGTTGTTCTTATTTTACACAAAATTAGTTGTTAATATTTGTTTTGAGTTCTATAAGTAATAACACGATTATTACCCCGCTTATTTCGCTTGCTTTGCAAGCCTTGGGAACTATATAAAACAAGTTGCACTATTTCTAGTAGAATTAGGCTAAAATAAAGTGCACCAAATTGAGAAAGCCCACAAAGTTTTCAAATGTCAATTTTTATTTTAAAATCTTGCAATAATTTCAGTAAAAGTCAAGTTTTTTATTGTAATTCTCCTAGAATTTTAAAAAAACTTGGAACAATAAGAAAAAAATAAACTTTTGAAGAAAAATTAATTCATGAAATCGAAAAAAGGAGAGTTATTTGAGATAAAAATATAGCGGCTATAGCTTTTAAAGCACTGAAATAAGGTTCTAAATATTTCAGAAGGATCCCAGGACATGCAAGAATTCCAAAACATAAATTTTTAACAATTAGAGTTTTTTTAAAAATAAAAAATTCTTTGTAATTTTCGGTATTTTCCTGAGATCGAACTAAGATCTTTTAGATATGAACTCAATATTATTTGCACTGCACCATCAGGTTACAATAATTTTGCGATTCAACAGATTTATTTAAATTTCAACTGGCTTTTTCAATTTGATATATTGCTTTTTGAAATATTATAAATTGTAAGTGTTGTACAAGTATGCTGTTGTTTTTATATTATGCAAAATTTATTCTTCTTAAATACTTATGCATCGTATGGTATGAATGTCCAATTTAACCAGTATATTAACATTGTTTTTGCAAATACATATTATATTGTAATGTGATAGATAGTGATAATTATATTGTGATGTAATTGTGGATGATAGCATAACAGGGCAATATTTCAATGAAGTATGCAATATTTGTAGATGGATTGTTGTCTCGGTTAATGTTGTAAGTTTTGTAAAAAAGACGTTAAATTTAAAATCATTTTAAAATTAAAAAAGTTCTTAAAGCTTGAAAGGTAGGTTTAGAATTATTTTAACATTGATAACAATTTAAACATTGATAACACATCACCACGTTACGAGTAGAATTAGTTTTTAATATTGATAATATAAGTTTAGAATTATTTTTTTAAATATTGATTACACAGTACCACGTTACGAGATATATTTGCTTCCTGAAAACAAAAGGTTAGGTTTATAATTAGTCTTTTTTTAGAGTTTTAAAATATAATTAATACAATAATATGAATCTTATCATCATTATTTTTTATGTAAAGGGTCTTTTAATTAAAAATATATTGTCAAAACAAAAGTCTTCATACAAGGACTCGAAGGGCAAAAAAAAGGAAACAGTAAATATAGAATGTGAGGAGTTTTACACTTATATGCCGCAATATTATGCGGAAAAACATCCAGAAAAAAGATAAAAAAATAAAAAATAAAGAATTTACGTATTCTTTTACAATTATAAATTGTAAAGATAAATGTTTTTAATTAAATTTTAATATTGAAAAGTAGGAAATGTCTTTCAATTATTTTCAGTTTGTTTTTTTTAGCTTTTTATTCTATTTGGGTGTGAAAAGAAAACAACTTTTATTGTTTTTTGAAAACATAATCATTTATTTTTATTATGATATAAATAAAAATGTAATCATTTATTTTTGATATGTTTTACTGTTGATTGATGTTGTGAGTTTGAATTCATTTCCCGTTTTTATTAGATGTTTTGCTTGCTGATTGATCTTCTTTTTTAATGCCTTATCAAGTTGATTCAACTTATTTGATTGAAGAGCGAAAATAAGAAAGCGTGGTTTTCTAGCTCGGTTATTGTTTTTACATTTTAAATATGACGATTGGTATCTCGTGGTAAAGTAGGATACTCATATAATTCCCAATTTTTATTTATTTATTTATTTATTTATTTATTTTTTTTCAGTATGTCTGAAGAGAATACAAATTTATTCTCATATAAAGACTATATAAGAAAAATGATTTTTTTTTTTTTTTTTTTTTTTTAACAAAAAGTAAGTATATTATAAATCAAATTTTGTATCACAAAATTTGATTTATGTAAAATGTTTTATGCAATAAAATAAAATAAAAAAAAAAATAAAATTCAATTTTAATAGTTAGATGACATTGATTCAAAAGTAAAGATAACAAAAATAAAGCAAAACAATATTCGTATAGTAAATTTTAAAATTCAAAAAAGAGAAAAGAAAAAGAAAATTAGAAATAAAACCAACAAACTAAAATTATTAATCACAAAGCTATAATATTCTAATGTAATTATCAAATCTACTAAATAAAGAAGTTTTACTGTAATTTTGTAGAGTTTTTTCCCTTAATCTATTTTTTAAACAAACAGCATTGAGTAATTTGAGTTCATTTTCAAGGCCATTGTACCATTGTATACCCAAACTTATTGATGCTGATGTACCATAGTGCACTGTGTTTTTACGATCAATGTGTATTAAATTTTTATTCCTGGTATTAATTGTGTGTATTTCATTTCTTTCGCATAATTTTGTTGTGGAATGAATACTTGATGTTTGCAGTTCATTAATGTGTACCGTTAGCTTTATTTTGATTAAATCTTCTATTAACAATATCCCATTTGCTTGATGGATAAATTTAGTGTGTTCTCTCCTATTATAATTAAAAAGGTTTTTTATAGCACGATTTTGAATAATTTGCAAAGCAGAAATTGTTTCTTTTGTTGAAGCACCCCATAATTTAATACCACAGCTTACATGGCTATGAAATAGTGAATAAAAAATACTTTTTTACGTCATTTGGAACTAATGTAGAAATTCTTTTAAATATTCCAGCAACCACAGATAGTTTATTTTCCAATTTACTTATATGAACATTCCATTTTAATTGCGAATCAATCCATAAGCCAAGATATTTATATTCTGGAACCTCATCAAGAACTTGGTTGTTTAAATAGATATTAATTTTTTGACATGTTGAGCCAATAATCATATATTTTGACTTTTTAATATTAATGAGGAGTTTCTGTTTAGTCATCCAGTCATAAATTCTATCTAGTTCCCAATTCATTCTGTGTTCAAGCTGGCTTATAGTTTCTGCTTGAAATACTATACAAATATCATCAGCATATAGGAATATGTCCACATTCTTACATGCGGATTGTATGCTATCAATATACAAACTAAAAAGTAGTGGTCCTAATATGCTACCTTGTGGTAGCAGATTAGGACCACTACTTTTTAGTACTCCTAAATTAATCTGTGATTTGTTACTTTCAATATCATTGATTTTAATAAATTGTGAACGGTTTTTTAAATAAGACTCAAACTACTTAAATTCTCTGCCTTTAACTCCGAACCCATATAGTTTTTCAACAAAATATCATGATTGACCATATCAAATGCTTTCGATAAATCTATAAAAACTAAAGATACAACTTTTCTGTTATCTTTCAAAAATTGTACTTTTGTTAACATATCAATAATCGCAGTTTCAGTCCTTGATTTTCTTTTAAATCCATATTGATTTTTTGAAAGCAAATCATACTTATCCAAAAACAAAGACATTTCATTAAAAATCACTTTTTCTAAAACTTTGGACAGTACAGGCGCAATGCAATAGGTCTATAATTATCAAATAAACTTTTCGTACCACTTTTAAATACAGGAGCAATTCTACCAGTTTTAAGTACATTAGGGAACACACCCTCAACTAAAGACTTATTTATTATTAGCGTAATAGGTTCACATAAGTATTCTTTACAATATCTTAACATTTCAGATGTCATTTCATGTACATCTAGTGATTTTGAATTGTTTATTGAACTAATAACTTTGGTAACTTCATACTTATTAATTGCTTCAAAATTAAATAATTTGTCTGTTCTAGGCAACTCATATAAAAATTTATGTTCAATATTGATAGCCAATTTTCCCTATTGTAGCAAAGTATGTATTAAATTCATTAATCTTATTCACAGCATCAATATTATTTAAATCATTTAACAAATCAATGCTACTAGTATTTCTGTCTCTATTGTACAAAATATTATTTATGCAATCCCAGGTTTTTTTAGAATCATTTTTACTATCTTTAAATAAGTTTTCGAAATATTTTTTCTTTTTCGTTCTCCTTAATTTTGTCACCATATTTCTATAATATTTGAGTTTGTGTTCTAAATAAGAATTTGTTCTTTCTTTTTACCGACCGTATTGTGTAAACAATAGGTAGGTTATGTGATGGCAACAAATTTTGCATATCTAGTTTTCGGTGGGAACGTACTTCTCCATAGTAGGGAAGTGTAAATAAACTATTTTTAGTAACCTGTCGGTCTGTCGGTCTGTCGGTCTGTCGGTCTGTCGGTCTGTCGGTCTGTCGGTCTGTCGGTCTGTCCGTCTGTCGGTCTGTGTGTGCACGCGTGTATCTCAAGTTCGGCTGAACCGATTTCGATGAAATTTTATATGTAAGTTTGTTTCCACCATGGCACGGATCGATCAACTTTTGGTATATATCAGGCCTCGGGAACTGCACTTTTTAGCGGGCCTGTTTTACATTTTTGAACATTTTGAAGAAAATATTCAACCGATTTACTTGAAATTTTATATATAAGCTCAGCTCGACCGTCCGCAAAAATTCGTATGTTTTGGAAGAAATCAGGCATCGGCAAATAGACGTTTACTACGGGCCAAATATACATTTTTGTGTATATAAAGAGAAATAATCAACCGATTTCATTGAAATTTAATATATGAACTCCTCGTATTAAAACAATGAAGATATAAATTTTTTGGAAAGATCAGGGCTCGAAAACGGATTTGCGGGCCGATTTTACATTTTTCACCATTTTGAAGAAAGTATTCAACCGATTTACTTGAAATTTCATATATAAGCTTTGCTCGATCATACGCAAAAATTCCTAACTTTTGGAAGAAATCAGGCATCAGCAACTGGGCGTTTACTACGGGCCAAATATACATTTTTGTGTATATAAAGAGAAATAATCAACCGATTTCATTGAAATTTAATATATGAATTCCCCGTATTAAAACAATGAACATGTAAATTTTTTGGAAAGATCAGGCATCGGCAACTAGACGTTTACTACGGGCCAAACATACACTTTTGCGTATATAAAGAGAAATAATCAACCGACTTCATTGAAATTTAATATATGAATTCCTCATATTAAAGCAATGAACATATAACTTTTCTGGAAAGATCAGGGCTCGAGAACTGATTTGCGGGCCGATTTTACATTTTTCACCATATCCACAGAACAAATTGATGGAATTTCTTGAAATTTGATATTTGAGTTCTGGTAGCACAAAGCGAAACTCTACTAAGAGCCAAATTTACATTTTTCTGGGTATGTTAACTATAAGCTTACTAATGTCCTAAAAATTGGAAAGAAGTATTTAACAGACATTTTTATAATATTCTGTAACACTTTCATTTAACTAGACAATACATAATGCGGTCGGTTATGTGCTGACCACATCAGATTTTTTATATTTAGAATACCAATAATGTTTGGACTCAACAGCAATTAATAATTCTTTGTCAATCCACCTATTCTTATTATTATAATACTTAGGTTTTCTACTTTTCTTTATTTTTGTTGACAAAATAATTTTTTCTCTAATTATCGATATAAATTCAGAACATATTTCTTCACAATTACTAAAATTTTTAAGGCACATTGACTCATCACGTAAAAATCGACTCATTTTGCATAGATCAATTTTAATAATGTTTCGAACACAACCAACAGTAGTCTTATTGTCATCTCTCAAGTTGACACAGTTATTTTCTATTTCTAGTACCGACGTTCTAGTATATGACGTTGTGATCAAATAGATTATTGTTTACATGCGATAATTTTATTTTTTCATTTATATTGTTTGTAAAAAAATGATCAATTAGTGTACCTGAATTAATATTTCTGGTTGGCATCATATTGTTACAATTATAGAAAAAATGTGTGTTTAAAAAATTCATGTAATTATTACTTGTTTTTGTGTTTTCCAATAAATTGATATTGAAATCACCAGTAATATACGTGGTTTTATTACAATCTGTGCTTATTATGCATTCTTCAAATGTATTTAAGAAAGATTTTATTTTGTCATTAATTTCATTTGGTGCTCTGTATATATTAATTATGGTTCCCTGACATCTCATCATACGAGACATTTCATCATTGTAACATTTCATTATTATAGCAATTCATCATTGCACATTTCAACATTATAGCAATTCATCATTATTGTATTTCATCACCATAACATTTCATCATTGCATAAAGTGCATTTTGCAAACATAAGTACATAATTTGCTTATTGAATTTATATTTGCGATCGCCGAGCGCTTCATAATTTACGTGGGCAACTTACCAATTTGCCCAGTGAGAAAATGTGCCACAGTGACCAAAGCATTTAAATTAACTTTTACTTTTAAATTAAAAAAGAATTGTCTAGATTAATTACTATAGCTTATTATTATATAAATTTAGCTTTAATATCACTTTACCTGAAAGAGCTCTACAAGAGATGTTGTAAGTTCGATAGTCAGCTAAGAATGAGGGCACTGCTGCTGTGCACCGAGGGTATATCAAATCATAATCTGATAAGAAATTTCTTTACAAGGCCAGTTTATCTGTGATCTTAAGATTACAGGCATCTTAGTGATGAAATGTTATGGTGATGAAATACAATAATGATGAATTGCTATAATGTTGAAATGTGCAATGATGAATTGCTATAATGATGAAATGTTACAATGATGAAATGTCTCGTATGATGAGGTGTCTGGTCACCATTAATGGTTCTAATATTTAATAATTAATAATAATTTTTAAAAACAGTTACACTTAAAAAGCTATTAGAATTATCGCTAAAAGAGAATATTTCTTGGTAAGTTAAGCTTTCGTGTACAAAAATACCACAACCACCACCAGTTTTTTCAGTTCGACAACAATATATTGGATTAAAGTTTAAAATATTAAAATACTGAACTTCTTCTATTTTTAACCAAGTCTCAGTAATACATATTATGTCAACATTATTATTCAGTGCATCTAAAATCATTTTTATTTCTTCTAATTTATTTCTGATACGTTTTGCATTTAGGTATAGAATATTTAGCTTCTTGATGTCATTTTTGAGGTTAATTTGAGAAAAGGTCTTACAAAGAACATTACTTGGGTTACCTAGGAACGGGTTAGATTTATCTGTCAAACTCATTAATTGTGTTTATATTTTTAATGTGATAAATTTTCCCATCAACTTCTTTACGAACAAAACTTTTTCCATTCTTAACCCAAGTGAAAGCAATTTTATTATTTCTTTTCAAATCCCTTGCCTTTTTAAATATAAAGCTATAATATTTACAAAGTCTCTCATTTATGTATAATGGATGATTACTGTTATTTTTGAGTACCATACCACTATTTAGAAACTTATTATTTTTTTATGTTTTTTATATTTTTGCATTAACTTATCTTTAGAATTCTTATTGGAAAACTCAATTTCAATTGGTGAAGGACCTTTAGAGTTATTTTCATTATAATTAAGTCTGCATATGCCTTTAATTAAATGTTCTTTCAGATCCAACTCAAAAAAATCCAAAATATTTGCACCAATACTATCAAGATTCTCATTTTTTTCTTCTTTAATACTACACACTTTAATTATGTTATTATACCTATCTTGATTACTTCTATGAACTTTTGATTCAATATTGTTTAATCTATTTTTTAAAATTTCAATTTCATTATTTAGATTAACATTTTCAGATATTAAATTTTCAGTTACTTTTTTGTAATCCTCAAGATTTAATCTTAATATTTTAATTTCATTTTCCATGCTAGAATTTTTTTCAATTGGCACATCTATTTTTTCGCACAATAATTTCATATTTATGTCACCATTATTAAATTTATTAGTTTTATTATCATATGAAAAGTTGGTATTCGTTTTATTCATTATTTTATATCATCATTATTTTCTATAATACTCACAGATGAAAATATCGAACTTCGACATTAGACACGTTCCTTTTCACATTTTAAACAAAACCAAATTGATTTTTTTCTACATGTATCAGAGAAATTTTGATTAGATAAACCAGTACACATTTTATGAAATGGTTTATTACAGTCTCCATCGCAAATTAAATAATTGTTTCCAGGTAATTTGCAATTTTTATTGCATTTACCACAAATACGAGTTACTTTACTTTCCGCCATCTTTCTTTTTGTTCTATTTCTAAAAGCTGAAATCATTTTTTGCATAATTTGTATATCTGCCAAATTTTTATGCTGTACTTTCTATTGAACTTTAGATAGTTGAATTGTTGGTGCTGTAGAAATTTCAGCAGGTTCAATGCAAGTCAAAGAATTATTATCAGTACGTGAACGTATTAAGATAAATTCATGCTTTGCATTAGGTATAAAATTCTTGTAATCTTCAGCAAATCCCAAAAGTTTCGTAATGGAATGCAATAATTGAAGAATAAAGTTTCTGGTTTAATTGATTTTTCAAGCGACCAACCGGCATGAATGAGAGCTTGACTTTTATTTCTATTAAGTGAAATATAATTTTTCAAACATGTCGTTATGTTTACATTTCGATTATTATCAATTTCTTTACCGTTTAATTCATATCGTATTTCATCAAATAAAAATGCTAAAGCATTGTTGGTAAATGTGTTGGTAATTGTGCTTGAAGTTTCAGTTCTTTCAGCTTTTGTAAGAGTACCTTCAAGATAAAGTATACTAATGGATGGTAAGATATTCAAATTTTTATTCTTTGTTTGTATTCTTGTAATATCGCTTTTGTTAAATGAGTTCGAAAAGCGTGAATATGTATGTCACTGAGTACTTATTATGCTTTCATCGGTTACAGGACTTGAAAATAGATTATCAATTTTAATTCTTAGTCTGCAGTTAGTGCTTGTTTAAAGTCTTTTGATTTTATTAATGTTTTGATTTTATTAATGTAATTCTGCTATGCCTCAACGCTGATGTGCTATTGAATAATGACTGATTACCGATACTATTATATAGTATAATTTTGATTATGTTTCAGCTGTAATCGCACTGTTACAGTTTCACCCTGAAAATTAATTAGATTATTATTCTGATCAACTAGTTTTACAGTGATTGAACTGATGCGATTGTTGGCTACAGGTAAATAGATAAGATTTTTAGGAACTTCAATGATTTTATAGCCAGGAGCCACAGCGATAGAAAATTCATAAAGAATATGCGCTTCCTGATTATTAATATATGTTCCTTGAATAATATTACATTCAATACTTATAATATTAATTTTATTTATGTCAACTGGTGCATCTGACGAATGCCATCTATTTGCCTTTAGCTTTCTTTTACCAAAACCCAGCAGTCCGCAAATTGTTTCTTCTCGTGTGAAATCAATATCTTTATCTGAATAAATTTCACATTTTAATGCACTATTATTAGGTTTTATTATTAATATCCTTTTTTCCACCTTTTTATTAAGTTTTTCCAACTCTTTCTTAAGAAATTTACCGATATCTTCGACTTCATAAGAACCTGTGGGAATATTGATAACGTTATCCCCATATATTATTTTGCTCATTAATATTTGAAACAGAGTTATACGTTTGAAAAACTACTAATGCGCAAATATAGCTATCTGTTAGTTCTATAGCAGGAAAATACTCAACTATTAGAACGGAAGAGGTGCCAATTAAGGTTAACGTTAATGACACGATAACACTTTAAATATTAAATTAAAAAATAACTTGTATCTTCTTTATATGTATCTATCAAAGGATAACTTTATTTATCAAAGCAAAATTTCAAGCTACATCATATTATTTTTTATTTCTTATCATAAAAAATTTTTATGTTATTATTTTTTCTTCTACTTTTAACAATATTTTGAATTAAATTAGAAATTCAAATTTGATATGTTTTATAAACTACCAAAATATTTGATATCATTTAAATTTTTATAATATGCTACCCAATGAGTACCATCTCCGAATGAAATATCCAAATTTATGATTCCGCATTCACGCTTCCATGGTTTGATTTTAGGAAGATTATCTTTCATAAAAACTCCACGAAAATGATGTAAATATTTTTTTTCAAAATCGTTTATATCTACATCTGCTAATGCTCTTTTGGGTAGCAAGCTTATAGGTTTTTTGGTGTTAAGTATAATCCACGCCCTTTTTTATATGGCTTTAAACGTATTCCACTTCCACTCAAAGCAATAACCTCCATAGTCTGATTATGACGTATATTTTCGTCTAGTAGTTTTCTACCATTTTTAACATCATTGATAGCTTTAGCTATTTCAGTAACCCCGCCTTTGAGAGCTCCAGCAGCTGAAAGTTCAGCAAATATTGGTGTTAATAGTAAAATACCTCCAGTTTTGGGAACTGAAATAACTCGTGGAAGCTTTATGGATTTTCGATTCTTGCTTAGGTTTCTTGCAGCCTTTAGAGCAACTTTTAATACATCCTTCTGTGTTTTAGGTTTATAACCCTTAATAGCTATTTTAGCTTCCTGAATAACTTTGCTTAACGGTTTCTTTTTTCTTATTTTTTGTGAACAACCCATCCCAAGGTTTACTTTAGCTTTCATTGCGTTAGTAACTAATAATGCCAAAAATTGTATCTTCGTTCACCAAAATTTCTATCTTTTGCTTTAAATCTTGACGAAGCTTTTCCAGCTAAAATTTTATCAGCAATCTTTTGTAGTATTACTTTGTGAATATACCATAACGTGCTCTTTACATGCTTTATCTAATTGATTAGCACCTTTGTCACCACAATTTAATCGTTTTTTAAGTTTTCTACCTGATCCACAATAATTATATCAAGGAAGATGTGCTTCAAACGATAATGTATTTGTTAGAGAATTTAAGATTCCTCTACCGGTTTTAATGGTCTTTTTACAACTGATCTGCTTCTGTTTATAAGTAGTCATTTTTATACTACCTTTGAGTGCAGTTCGAGCCTGAATGAATTAAGTTAAATAAGTCATATAGATTAATAGTTAACATGAAGTTTGAAAGAACGTACGATGGGGTTAAGATACAGAATTACGATAAAGAATTAAAAAATAAGAAAAATTGAAAACATGGAGAAATATTTTCAGCTAGAGTACGAGGATTAATTGTGGGGCCATCTAATTGTGGTAAAATTAATGTTATGTTAAATATGCTGTTAGATACAAAAGGTCTCAAATTTCACAATCATTATCTATACTTAAAATCATTGCATCAAGCAAAGTATGAATACTTAAAGAAAGTAATAAAACCTATAAAAGGGATGAGTTATAATGAATTTTCAAATAATTCAGATGTAATTGATCCATCAAAGTCATTAAAAGATTCAATATTCATATTTGATGATGTTGCGTGTGATAAACAGGATAATGTAAGAAATTACTTTTGCATGGGGCGACATCAAAATGTGGATAATTTTTATTTATATATATCAGTACTATATTAGAATTCCTAAACATTTAATAAAAGATAATACAAATTTTATTATTGCTTTCATACAAGATGATTTAAATTTAAGACATATTTATAATGATCATGTTAACACAGATATGTCTTTTGATAAGTTTAAAAATTTATGTTGAAGTTGTTGGGAAGATACATACGGATTTTTGCTTATTAATAAAGATAAGCCTTTAAATAATGGTCGCTATAGAAACAATTTTAATCACATCATAAAGTTATAAATATGTGGTGAACAACGCAAATTAGTAACAAATCAAATTATAGCTCGTCAAATTAGTAACAAAACAGCAACCGATCAACAACTGAACAGCAACCGAACAGCAACCGAACATATACCGATCAGATCAGCTCAATCAAGAGAAGTAGCAGTTAAATTTACTATAAGTGATATGGATAAAAAAGTTTTAAAAAATTTAATTAAAGTTAGAAAAGATTTAAAAAGGAAAAACGATGAATAAACTGGAATAATTATGCAAGAGCAATCTTAAGAAGAGACATTTAAACCAATTGTTAGACATTAACCAACAGACATTTAATCCAATTAAAGATTTAGCGGATGTAGTTAAATCTCAACACCCGGTTGAATATATCAAACTCGAAATCAAAGAAGAATCTGAAACCGATTTCAAAAGCACACCAAAAAAAGAAAAGAGTACTTTTGAAAGTTTTGAAATTAGTGTTTTTGTTGCAACCAGAGAACTAAAATGAAACTGGTTTAAAACAATATCAGAAAATTCCAGAAAAAACGAATGCTCATCGGAGAAATTATAATGCTTTAGATAAAATTAAAGGAAAGAAGGGTTTTAAATACAAAAATATCATAAGGAAACTGTATAAAAATGAACATAATTCAAGAAGTAAAAAAGCAGGCAAAACTTTAACTAAACATACAACAAACATGATTTACTCAAAAAATCTAGTGCAATATGTTCATTGGGATGATCCACATGAGCTGGTAAATAGATTAAGGCTTTTACTTGCATCACAATTAGCTGATTAATAATAATCATCAAAATGAAATCAGCTCCATTCGCAACATGACTATCGATAAATTCGGACATAGTCAAGATGCATCATATAAAATTCTACGACAAAGTCCTACTTTTTCTCTTTTAAAAATAAATACAAATGGAGATTATGATATTCAAAACAAAAAATTAAAAAATCTTAGGGATCCGATTAACCTCAACGATGCTACTACAAAGACATTTGTTGATGAGGAGTTACTATCAGTAGTACAATATTTAGATAACTCACTTAAAAGTACTTAAACTTGCTTAAAAACGTCACTTAAACTCCCTTAAAAACTTACTTAAAAACATAATATACTGCAAATTTTAAAAGACAAATTGGATAAATTAGACGATGAGATACAAACTTTTATCGAAGATAGAATTGAAACACAAAGTAAATTTGTTTGAAAAAGTATTGAAGATAAAATAGATAACACTATGGATTTCGTAAATACTGAAACCGCAGAAGATTTAAATAATAATAATAATAATAATAATAATAATAATAATAATAATAATAATAATAATAATAATAATAATAATAATAATAATAATAATAATAATAATAATAATAATAATAATAATAATAATAATAATAATAATAATAATAATAATAATAATAATAATAATAATAATAATAATAATAATAATAATAATAATAATAATAATAATAATAATAATAAAAATAATAATAATAATAATAATAATAATAATAATAATAATAATAATAATAATAATAATAATAATAATAATAATAATAATAATAATAATAATAATAATAATAATAATAATAATAATAATAATAATAATAATAATAATAATAATAATAATAATAATAATAATAATAATAATAATAATAATAATAATAATAATAATAATAATAATAATAATAATAATAATAATAATAATAATAATAATAATAATAATAATAATAATAATAATAATAATAATAATAATAATAATAATAATAATAATAATAATAATAATAATAATAATAATAATAATAATAATAATAATAATAATAATAATAATAATAATAATAATAATAATAATAATAATAATAATAATAATAATAATAATAATAATAATAATAATAATAATAATAATAATAATAATAATAATAATAATAATAATAATAATAATAATAATAATAATAATAATAATAATAATAATAATAATAATAATAATAATAATAATAATAATAATAATAATAATAATAATAATAATAATAATAATAATAATAATAATAATAATAATAATAATAATAATAATAATAATAATAATAATAATAATAATAATAATAATAATAATAATAATAATAATAATAATAATAATAATAATAATAATAATAATAATAATAATAATAATAATAATAATAATAATAATAATAATAATAATAATAATAATAATAATAATAATAATAATAATAATAATAATAATAATAATAATAATAATAATAATAATAATAATAATAATAATAATAATAATAATAATAATAATAATAATAATAATAATAATAATAATAATAATAATAATAATAATAATAATAATAATAATAATAATAATAATAATAATAATAATAATAATAATAATAATAATAATAATAATAATAATAATAATAATAATAATAATAATAATAATAATAATAATAATAATAATAATAATAATAATAATAATAATAATAATAATAATAATAATAATAATAATAATAATAATAATAATAATAATAATAATAATAATAATAATAATAATAATAATAATAATAATAATAATAATAATAATAATAATAATAATAATAATAATAATAATAATAATAATAATAATAATAATAATAATAATAATAATAATAATAATAATAATAATAATAATAATAATAATAATAATAATAATAATAATAATAATAATAATAATAATAATAATAATAATAATAATAATAATAATAATAATAATAATAATAATAATAATAATAATAATAATAATAATAATAATAATAATAATAATAAATAATAATAATAATAATAATAATAATAATAATAATAATAATAATAATAATAATAATAATAATAATAATAATAATAATAATAATAATAATAATAATAATAATAATAATAATAATAATAATAATAATAATAATAATAATAATAATAATAATAATAATAATAATAATAATAATAATAATAATAATAATAATAATAATAATAATAATAATAATAATAATAATAATAATAATAATAATAATA
>NW_026578226.1:0-39292 GCF_029603195.1 Condylostylus longicornis | reverse complement strand
CTTCCTGTACCGACTTAGCGTCTTGGCGAAGCGCAGGTGTTTTATGGGTTGACGAAGACATGCAGCTCGAGGAGCAGAAAGACGCTTGACTGGAATCCTTTCGCCCCTTGACGGGGTACCATTGAACTTGTGATTCTCTGATGCGCAAGACAGGTGGCGCGAAACTGAAGTCTCTGAAGCTGAAGCAACGCGTCTGATTGCAAATCTGCAGGTCTGGTTTGCTTGGGCAGTCAGAAGCTGCTCCGACATGATTGACGTAAACGTTGAAATAGTCCCTACGAACTTGCAACCTTCCTCTTTACCCCTTGCGATAAATCGGAGACGGGAGATGGTTCCATCAGCGTGATTGGTAAGCACAGAAGGGAGGTTGAGAGGATCGGACGAGGGAACGAGCCCATCGACGCATCACCATTTTCCCACAAAGATTCGTCAGTCCTTTCCAGTATTGGTTGATTCATTTCTACAAGGTGTTTTTGGAGTTGAACTGTTGCTCTCGATTGCAACGCTATTCAGCGACTCGACGGTCAAGAGCAGGCTTCCCGAAATCAACAGTGGGGAACCCCGTGGTTTCACTTCCTGCTCAAAAGGAGTGACACTTAAGAGTTCGGACACGGTATCTAACGCAGGCTGCCCCTCGCTACGAGATACTCCCGAGTTCGACCCGGATGAGTGGGATGAACGATTCGAATCTCCATTGTGTCTCGAGACGATCGTTGCTCTCTCAACATTGGCTTTCAGTTCCCCGCTGAGTAGCGACGCCCGCATCGCAGCTGCAGCACCTCCTGTCGTTGGGTGTGGGATGATGCTCTCCTCTTTATTCTGTTGAACTGGCTTTGCAGGGGGCTGTTCTAATTTTGCTTGTTCTAATTTTGGTTCTAATTTTGGTTGTTCTAATTTTGGTTGTTGAGGAGAGCTTTCATTTGATTGATCTGGTCGACTGAGTCGACGTATTTGCTGAAACGTTGCTGCCATTAAGAATTTATGACCTGGCGGAGCCACTGTTTCAGGCTTTGCTTTTGGTGAAGCTATAGGACTTCTTTAGCGCTGGGAGTTTCCCACGCGTTCGGCGCTCCTTTTTATCTCTCACTGTCGTTTCCTCCCTTCCTCTTCTGGCGGCCTGGAAGGCTGTTGAACTGCTCGCTGTTCGGGGTGGGTCTCTCCCCCAGACCTTTGAAAGATGGTGCCTCTGATAGTCGTTATACAAATTTGGATGGGGGGGGGGGGGGGTGCTTGACAGCAAGAAAACGATTTGCAACTGAGGTCTGAAAAAGAATAGCAGCAAGGCAATTGTGGCTGTTAAGCGTTCACCAGGTTCGGAAGAGGCATGCTAAAATACGTACAAGGGGCCTACAATACCAATGAAGCAGAAGTGATACTCCTCCTCTTGCTTCTTCAGACGAAGAGTCAGACGACACGGCGAGAAGGAGCCGACTGTTAAGGGCTATTTATGGAATCACTTCAGTGGTATCTTGCCAGGATAAAACAAGTCAGCCAAATCATTTGTTGCTACCCGTATATTGAGCCTTGAGGCCCTGAATGAAGCTTTTTCGTGCATTTCACGACAAACACGTTTTTTTAGGTGACGGCATCACCTCAGTCGCACTCCTAGATTTCCACGCAAATGATCCGACGGAGCTGGGCATTCCAAAAAGTACAAGCCATCTGGTTGCGATGGTACCAAACCCAGTTGGACGTGAATGTGGCCGTAAATTCTCTTTTTCTTCGTAACCCTTCAGGGCAAGAACGAAGTGGAACCCCAACACGCTATTGAAGCAATTGCTCCAGGGAGTAGCAACACTGGACAAAAAAGAGAGGGTCCAGACGCCGCATTACTGTCTTCGGTCACAGACATTCAAATGCGAAAAATGCTCATCCGTGTTCACGTCTGAACGTTATCTAAAATATGAACACATTCCGCGTGCACACAGGGTGAGTCCAAAATGTCGCCACATTATTTTCTTTCTGTCGCAGGGAGTGAGGGACAAATGCAAGGAAAAGAAGTGTACCGCGGAGTTCTCACATCCAGCGAGTTTGAGGCGCCACACCCAGAAAAAACACCCGGTGAGTCCACGGTATCGTAGTACTGATTTCGGCAAGGGATCTTGAGGCCGAGATTAACCTGGTGTTCCATATTCCTCATCATTTTGAAAAGCTTGATTGCAAAATGGGTGCTGCTAGTCGATTCTTCTTAGGGATGTTCTGGATTGTCTCTGGATGATTCGGACAAGACGCCAAGTCTTTCCAAGAAAAAGAAGAGGAAAGTGGACAACGTCTCCGAGAAATCGAAGATGAGTAAAGCGGACGAAGTGGAGACTCACAGCAATGCAAGACCTGAGGCGATCAGCGATTACAAGGGATGTTCTGGATTTTCTCTGGATGATTCGGACAACACGCCAAGTCTTTCCAAGAAAAAGAAGAAGAGGAAAGTGGACAACGTCTCCAAGAAATCGAAGATGAGTAAAGCGGACGAAGTGGAGACTCACAGCAATGCAAGACCTGAGGGGATCATCGATGACGAGCATAAGACTTATGTGGCAACGTGCGGAAGAATGTTCGACTCGCTGTTTCAGAAAGCGATTCGGAAGAGACTGCGTGGATCTTCGGCAGGTTGACAACTTTGCTTGGTCTTTTTTGTGATTTGCTGTCACCTGTGAAACAAACTCATTGGAACTATTTGGTGCGTTTTATCATGAACCTCTTATCGAGAAATCCATCCAGGTTTGCTGCGTCTCTTGATTTTTGATTACAGACGCCGTCAAGTGGGACAGATATCAAGTGGGAGATCGCCGGATCGCACAATGTGTGAGGATCCTTCCTGTGATGCCACATCTGCACAGCATTCAGATGATCCTTTCCATGTCCTGCCACAGTGTGTCTCAATTCCCCGTTTGCAGTGTCAACTCTCCGTCTGCATTCCAACGTTGCTAGAGAAGGCAACAGTGTAATAGCGGCAACACCAAATGAGTCACGCCACCAAAACTACTGGAGTGAAATCGTTTCTCTATCGAAGAAGATTGGACTGTAAACACTTGCTACATTCAAGTGTTCACTAACAGCGTGCTGCAAATATGAACGTCCGGTCTTAAGAGATCAACAGACTTCCAACCTGCAATCTTGTGTAGTTTAGTGGGTGGGTGTATCGTCAACAAAGAGATGGTTCCTCCATTCAGCGCTCACTCTCAATTGACGCTCACTACGAATCCAGCGAGAGACAGGTTCTGCTCTTTTAGCTGGATATTGAGTCTTGAGGGAAGCTTTTCATGACAAATGCTGAAACGTTCTAGGTGCATCGCCTTAGCCGAACTCATGGAGTTCCACTAGCGGCAAACAACAGGCTCCAATACTTTTCTTGTTTATTCGTATTACTCTTGAAACAAATTGTTGTTCTCTTGCCTGGCAATCAGTGGTTTTCAAATAGCACAAGGTGGAATTATATGTGAGGATAGACGTTACAACTAAAAAAACAAACCTGCTCTGAATATTAAAAAAAATAGAAAAAAGTTACTTCATGCCGTGTTTCCTTTTCCCTCCAGTGGAATATGGGTAAGGCATTCTGTAGGGGGTTTCGTAAAGTGGTGCTTGGAATTGTAGAGGCGCTGCATATTCAACGATTGGATCAGCAAAGGACTCAGCATAGTCAAAACCAGAAGGTGCATATTCAAAGGGTGCTCCAAAAGCAAACGGATCGAAACGCCTCGGTCTCTCGAAAAGGAGCTCCTCCGATCTTGGGGTCTCGAAAACGATGGTAACTGGCGGCTCCCTATAGAAAGGAGGCATAAAGCGGTCGCGCTCTTCTTCCCTCTCTTTCAGACGACCGAGATTCCGAGACTCCTCTGATTCTTCGTCAACTGGAAGCTCCTCTGGGCTGTTTTCAATAATCTCGACTTTCTCCTCTAAGGCAGACCCGTCCGCAACATCCTCGTTGTCTAATTGCGCAAGAGCAAAAGATACAGAAACAATTGCTAAAAGAATGAATAACCTCATCTTTGGAAAAAAAAACTAAACCAAGAGAAAAAACCGATTTCTTTTATACTCAAATCAATTTTGCAGCAGTGGTTCTCTTCGCAGGCGCAGCACACAGAAGAGACACGTAGACAGTGAAGGATCAAGCTTTTGCCGTTTTTGCTCTAAAATACAACGGAACAAATAAATCAGAATGTGAAAAAATTGTGCAATTCTGTGAAAAAATTGTGCAAAGGAGCTCTCAACCCCTAGATTGCATCAGCACCACCAGCGCCTTGCCCCTTGGACATGAAAAGTAGGCGACTCAGAATCTTGGCATCCAAATCTTGACAAAGCTTGGGAACTGCAGCAACAGCAGTTGTCTGAAATAATAAGACGTGTGATTCGTCCAAAAAACAAAGGAGTGTACCGCCTCGGACAAAGCAAACGAAGTTTCAAGTTTTGTCACTTCATTCTCCTTCCCAAGGAACACCACCTGGAAGTCCAATGGCGCTGAAGCGGCACCAGAACCGATTTTTACATCGCAGTCGTAAACTTTGCACGCTGATGGATGAACAGTAAATAAATAACTGGATTCTTGAAGAGTGCAGCGCACCTTTGACAAAAGAAACGATCCCTTGATAATACCTTTTTTTATCATCCTGTGGAACAATCGACATGAGCAATACAAAGTATCTTCATTTGAGCTGTACATTTCTATCTACCTGTAAGTTCTCCACTAGGACATTGGCACCCCTATTGGTCGTGAATTTGAATCCGGGAACAGTGTTCTTCGGAGTCCCTTCAAGTAGCGCATTTTCGATCGGAGTTTTACTCCAAATCAATGTTAATTTTCCTACAGCGGAATGACAATACAATGGTGTCTGTTGTATAATATGCGAACCTCTTTTATCTTGGGAGAAGACGAGATAAGCACTCATGGTTGGAAAATTGGTTTTTGGGTACTGGTAGTGACTGGTCCCATACTCCATCACAGTTCAAAAAACACATGAAAACATATTTCGCACAAAAACCTGGGGGCGTCTATTTCTTATACAACATGGTGCGGCTTCGATGAGGCGATTGATTTCCACGATTGCAGAATTGAATCCAACGAGGGATCATTTTCGCCTTCCGCCTTACTGCGACAACAAAAAATAAAATGTTTAGAAACCCTTTTGGACTCACTGCATTAATGGTTGATCGAAGCAGGTGACAAATCTCAAAAACCTGAAAGATCAAAATGTGTTTCATCAAAGAATAGATTGACATGTAAAACGTCATCACGTACAACTCTGAATCAAAATCTTCCATCAATTGAGACACAAGGGTTTGGTAATTGGAATCAGCTACAGGTGACATTTTTGCAAGAAGGAGAAGAAGGAAATGCTGAAGACTTGTCGATTGAGTAAATGTCAAGCAGTCGCACAAATGCTCCAACAATTCGCTTTGACTTAAGATTACCTGAGTAGAGATAGTTTTGTGCTCATGGAAAAGATAGTTATTGGGACAGAGACTTACACTGAGAAGATATTTCGATAAAGATGCTCGAATCTTATTTTTCGGATCCATTGAAGCTAATAAAAGCAATACAGGAGAAGACCCTCGCAAATCGTGGGAGAGTGACGTCAGAAATGTCGAATGTTGATGAGTTAATCCTTCAAGGAAAGATAATTGATAACATTGAAGAGCAATAATTGATGAATAGATTTGCAGACGGATGAGAGATGATCGAATATCGATCGAATGATCATTGTTTGATGACGGTTTTGGGATATTGAACTCGATAGAATTAATGGCCCATTGAATATCAGGGATCGATGTCAAGTGAAGATCCAGCTGATGCAACCATCGAGAAAGAAGCTCGAGATCACTAGAATTTGTTGAAGAGTAGAAGGATGTTGAACGATACGAGGACCAACCGGAACGAGGCGAGTCTTCGGAGAAATTCGTATTAAAAGGTAGTGGAGTGGTAGTGTGATCAGCAGAGTGAGTTTGTGAATTGGCCAACTTGATTTGATGGAAGATATAGAAAAGCAGATGAGAGAGTTCAAGATAGGAACGCAAGATTGAATGAATATCGTGCTGATGAAGGAAAGGACTTCTATGAAGGAGAAGTGGTGGGAGCGCAAACCTGATGCGTAAAAACCAAGTTGAGATCAATAAAAAATCCATGTGTGAAGTTCATGCATGAACAGATTAGTTCATGCATGAACAGTTTAGTTCATGCATGAACTTTATGGACCCCAAGTGTTCATGCAAACAGGATTCTCTCTTACCATTCGGATGTGAGGGGAATTGGTGGCATCGTGGTCGACCAAGATTGTTGTGTTCTGATTGATTTACTGCCACGATCAGTTTGTTGGAATCCACACAGTCGTCGTAATGTTGTAGTAATGTCATTAGAAGGGGAGAGGAGAACTGACTGGATAGCTGAAAGAAATTCCTGAGAAACGAATAAAAAATTTATTGAATAAAGAAAGATATCGAATATATCAACTGTTGATTCCTGAAAACTACTACCCATACCGTATCGAACGGAAGATCCGTCGCATGGCTCAGAAATAACGAGAAGAGGAAAGTTCGAACGTATCTTGTGGCTAGAGGAAACTCGTAATGTTGACCAACATTCGAAAAATGAATCAAGGGAGGATCCCTATACGCGATAATGGGATTCCCATGTTGGTTGGAATCTGTCGGTATCGATAAATCAGAAGGACTTCGTTTCTCGATATTTGCAATTGCCAGGAATCTTAATAAAAGATGTCCCAACAATCTTGGATCAAGGATCGAGAAGTCAACGGACATGGAAGCAATCAGGAAAAGTACATGAACGTCATGATGACGAATTCCCTCGATGGGAATCTTTCGTGACTCTCTCCAAAACGCTCGAATAAAACCAGATTTATCTGAAGATTCAAATTTTTCAAATGTACAAGGGAGTCCCAAGACATCAAAGGCATCCAAATAGAGTTGCACTCGGCGACTCTCCGGTAAATTATAAGCTGAACGTCCCTTGAAGTACGTTTGAAGCATCTATGATGAAAAAAAGGATCATTGAACAAGGACATGCGGACACGTTCGCTTGAACACGAGTTCACAGGAGCATCAAACTTTTCCAATTTGAGCATTCGTCTCAAAATGAAATCTTACCGTTGAAGACTCCAACGCAGAGAGTAACGAAGAAGCCCTTGATGATTTGGCGTTGACTCGACAAACTTCAGTAATAGTTTGAAGACAAAAGTGACGCACTTTGTCCGGATTGAGGCCCTAAGTGGATAGTGATGTTGTGAGTAATTGGCGAGGTCGTATAGACTGCTATGATAGACATCGGGCCCAAGTCCATTTGTCCAGAAATTGGGACACATACCTTGGCAATGAGGTAACCAACGCTTCGTGAAATGAGCTCTGAATGTCCTTGATTGAACGACACAATCCCTCTTTTGTGTCGAGATGGTGGTGAAGGAAGGGATCCTATATACATCAGTGAGGAAGTGGTATCCAACCACCAATGTCCCAAACCCTTAGTTAGATCTGATGTTTCAATGGTGTCGATAGCTTTCTTCATTTTCGCAATTGTGTCCGCCGAAGGAATAGATCCTAGAATAATCGTAATTTCACTTTTATTTCTGCAGTCGACAATCATTGTTTCTAAATAGAGAAACTCTTCCTTACTTCGTCGTCGGATCCTTCTCGACAGTCTTCAGTACCAGACGCGGAGTCCATTCGGGATATTTTAATGTTCGTTCGATAAACGTCATTAAAACAGCTTTGAAATCAAAACAGAATGAACGACAAATCAATTGACCGAGTTGGTGAATTGTTTTTGGGACACGAATTGAAGGCATCAATCCCGAATCTGTTGTACTATTAACAGTTCGATCGAATATATTTGATAAACTGATTAGCTCGAATTCGTCAGATTCATTGGCGTCAAGCTCATTTTTTCTATCATCAGTTTTCGCTGCGTTGGGAATTTGAATTCGGGGATATTGGGACAACTTTTGAAAAACTTGAATCTGTTGAGTTGTTTGAAGTCTAAATGGGTGAGGCCTCAAGAGGATTGGCGCCAAATAGAAATACAGAGCATACACACATAATAATGGACACTCTGGCAAGAATTCTGTGAAGGCCTCCAGATTCAACTCGTTCAAGGCCCATTTTGATTTCAAAAGCCCAGAAGTTTCGCGAGCAAAGACCTGGGGACCAGTGACAACCGATTTTTCAAATGAGGAAATTTCAACAAGTTCTCGTGAAATTTTTGATGCCCCTTTTTGATCCGTCTGATCTTTAGATTTGGCGAATTGCTTTCTCAGGGAAAGCGGAACAAATGGAGGGAGGCCTTCCTTGAGCTGCACGACCCCCAACTCTGTTCCCTCTTCACTCCGTTTCTCTTCTTGCGGGCTTTCCTTGCTTGTCCTTGGTGAGCTTCCATTTGCTGTTCTTGGAGTTCCAGCTCTGGAAGGATTTTTGAGTGATTCAGCTCCCGGTTTTCTAGCAGCCCAATCTGATAGGATCAACTTCACGATGCTGATTAAATTCGGAATTTCCAAAATACAGAACACTGCAGCCAGAGCACGCTCGGGATGAACCTGCGACATCCAGAAGATGTTGACCCCATCAGAGATCCCACTCTATGCGTCCCATTTACATGTATCCCATTTGCATGTATTGCATTTACATGCAACCCCACCCTCCTTCCCAGTGGATCAGTTCATTAGAATAATGAGTCCAATGTCCTACCACTCTTACCGAATAACATTTATCCAAGAGTCTCTCGAGATTTTCGACAGAGTTGCTCTTTTTCGCTTTTTCCTGTCCGTAATGAGTTCCGTATGTTCCCTTTCGTCCTTCGTCGACGGACAGCGTTCCGAACAGTCCGTCGTTCAAGGTTCTTTCCTGGCGCTCAGTTGAAAATTCTGCAACTGCATTCCAAAGAAGCTGCAAATGGAAATCTTCACGTTTGAGTTTAAGCGGTGCGATAGGGATGAAGGTATCTAGAGTTCCCTCCGAAATTTCAGGACCAAGAATAGACCAAGGATCATCAAGAACCTGGCAAGATCATAAAAAGAAAACATCAAGGAATGATAAAAAGAACTTGGACATGGGAAACTTGATGAAGCAGAACTACAGCGAAGCAATGGGATCCCACTTGGGAAAGTTACCTGATGGAAGGGAAGACGAATAGAAGCGAAATGTTTGAAGATGTTTTGAACGTTAACATCGAAATGACGGATGTGACGATCGAGAGTACAAACTTCGTGCAATGAGGGAGGTTCTTTCCGTCTGAAATAAGCTCCTTCGAATGGATACAAGATCTGGTTATCATCTAACCTGTAATTCCTGATATAATGCAACAAGAACAATCCTGATTTTGCTATTGGTTTTTGCTGAATTTGGGTTAATACGAATTCAATGCGATCATAGTCATACGGACTGATCAAGGGAAGACACTCATTTTCCAGAATCTAAAGAAAATTAAGACCATTTGACATCAGCGACTTCGAATTCCTGATCCGCTATGAACTCACTTTTTCAACAAGTTTTGGTTCGAGATCATGAAGGGCAGATTGAGTTAGTCGGCGATAGGAGTGGTCGAGCTCTCCTAAGGCAGTCAAGGGAATGCCGCTTTTCTTCTTCCTGAGACACTCTGGCAGATTGTCTGCGCTCAGCTGAAGTGGAACTGCCTTGGGGCGAATCAACATGAACTTCAGCCACATGGACAACACTTCTTCCCGGGGGATTCGAAAATCGTTTCCATATTTTATAACGAGATCGATATTCAGATTTGTTGCCACGAGCAACTGGGGAAGAACCTCTCGCTGGAAATTATTGGGCTTGCCCTCGACTTCTTGGGCTTGCTGGAATCTGAATATGGCAACAAGGATGCAATAAGGCTTGAATGGGACTCAGAACTTTGAAATCGGACACTTGAGTTGGGACACAGACTTCCAGTTGGGACATACCGTTTGGCATCGTAGTTGCATCCAAGATCATCAAGAACAGAACGCCAGTACGCTCGAATCCATATGGAAGCTGCAACTTTGATCATACTCCCGGATTGAAAGAATAAACTGCAAAGATGGTTGAAGACATTTGTTGAGTGAAGAAACAACTTACCCAAGATCGATCAGTAAACCAGAATAGAACAAAATGCTTGACGTGCATTCCCCCGCCAGAATTGGGACTTTCCGTATATCCGAAACCGCTTTCTTACCAAGAGTCAACGCTAAGCTCGCGCCATATTCATGATCCGCCGACTCTCGTGCTTCGATAACATTTTCATAAAGCTAGAGACAGATGAGATGCTTCAATTCAAAATCGTTGTCTTACTGTGGAGGCTATTTTTTTCAACTTTTGAGGGCAACATCTAGCTGGCTCGAGAAGGATGAAATCAATCGCCAGCAAGCAATTAAAACGTTCGACAAGGCGCTCATAGATTCTCTGCACAAAAAAAGGATCGAATCTGAAATAGAGCAAGAGTGCGTGCTTACGTCAACAATCCTTTCCATCTGCAAAGCCAATTCATCGGATTGCGATCGCCGACTCTGGAAATGGAAGATGATGCCTCTAGTTTGTGAAAGGAAGACTCACTCGAATTCGTACTGATAATAACTCAACAGCGTCACTTATTGCCTCACGTCGTGGATACAGAACAGTAAACGGCTGAAATCTCCAATCGAACAGGCCAGCAGTCAACTCGCCACGCCGTCGATGAGTTTTATAATCACTTTGATGAGTTTGTAGATCCGATTGAGAAACTAGAGATTCGCCAACTTTTGGTAAATACATTTCAGCAATAGAGGAAAATCCACGAAAAATTTGGGAAAGGGAAGAACGATTGACTTCTGGCAGATGCGTGGGGTGATGATGTTGACCCACGGGATTGGGAGTTGATAGGGACATGTGATGTTGGAATTTGGATTCTCGTTGAATTAAGGATTCTGATGCTGCTGATGTTGCTGTCAATGAAGCATCGATATCTATCAAATCCGACTGCATCAGAAGCTGTAATACTAGAAGGACTTCCCATACGAAGCTGACACCCGAACACAGACGCATGTTTGGTAGAATCGCCAAGCATTTGGCAGCCACATCAAAAATCTGAGAGAGTGCGACGAGAAGAGGAATTCCGAATCGATGATCTCTTGACTTTGATTGAAAGGAAATCACTAAATCTTCTAACATTAAAATCTAAAGAAAAAGACAGAAAGTCGATAAATAAACGCAAATCTAAACAGATGACAGATAGACAGAAAGTAGAGAAAGTCGATAAATAAACGGTTGACGTACAATGTCCACAGCATTCTTAGGTGATGCGTTATTCTCTATATCTGTCAATAATCGTCTTAAGCATTGAACTCCTGCTGTCGCCGATTTGATCCAATCAGACGCATTCAACGATGAGGAGAATGAACTTCCGACTCCCTTGTTGGATTGGAAATGGGTCGCTCGTTCAGCGACAACACGAATTGTCGACTGACGAACGTAACTCTCTCCGACTCCAATCAGCATCCCAAATTGAAGTAAGCGGGTGAAACGTCCTGAATTGGGACTCTGATTGTCTGGTAGAAGTCCCAAAGAAAGACTAGGAATTCCGTGGTCCTGCTGAACATTCTGTTTTGCCATTTCATGCGTTAAAAATCCCTGAAAATCAAGAATAGGTCATCACATTATCATGGAGAGTTTACATGCTGCGATTCCATCATAGTACTGGGATCCCATCACTTATATCATGGGATCCCAATTCTCACTTACATCCGCTGCTTCATCGATATAATTTGCTCCCAGTTTCCAAAACAACTTTCGAGCTTCTTCAATTCCTTCTGCGTTGCATCTATCCTTCCACTGATCGAATCCATCTCCTCGTTGTCCCAATTTCCCACTCTCACGTTGAGCGTCTCCGATCGCCCGCTTTGCTGGGATCCTTGATGGACGAATATAAACGCCGAATTCTTTTCTCAGTCTATCGCATCTCTCTAAAGTCTCTAAGGCGTTAGGACGGTCCAGATAGAGCCGCGTCTCATTGCGCGTCTGCAAGCGACTCGATTCGGATTTCGAGTGCCCGAGAAAGGGCGCCAGAAGAACTTGTCCTGATGACGTTCGCGTCCCTCTTGGTGCCACGCGTCCTGCGGACAAGACTTTCTGACACAAATGGATCGCTGCGGCTGTCGTCGATGCAACACGTGCGGCTTCGTGCAGATGAAGTTTGATCAAACGATTGGAGAACGACTCAGCGTCCTGCGAGTGAAAACATCCTGCCGTTTCATCTAAATAGAGAAACGCATAGTCAACGAATCTCTCGCAAAGGGCTTCCACTTGTGGTCTTGAAATTCGGGATAGGATTATTTCATCAATATTCCTGTAAGCCGACACATTCATGAATCAAGAAGATATTCGACAGGAGATATTTCATCAACATCATTAGAAGATAACTTGGCAACATTCATTGGAAGATATTTGATCGTCATCACCCAGCGTGCTCCAGATTCTTCTTCCTTACTGAATCAAATTGGGCCTCCACACATTCTCATTAATTTTTGCTTGATTTGTTTTTGTAGAATCAGATAATTGTTTTAAAATATCTTCTTGAATTGTTTTGAGCATCTTCGCATCTTGTATTGTTGCCAGTAGCCTCCAATACGCAACATCGACTTCAGTCCACGACGAACTGTCGTAACGTCCGACGCGAGAATCATAGGATCGAATCTCGGATGTCACTCTGGAATGAACGAATTAAAATGGAACAACTTTCGCAATTTATAGAAGCAATTAATTGTTACACTCTTCATTTTTCTAATTCACTCGAGAATGAAATATTGGGAATGAAATCGTCATTATATATTGCGGCACGTCATTGATCATTGATAATTGGCCATTAAGCTCTCAGTAGAGTTCGTACCGCAATGCGTCTTCATATGAAGCGATTCCCCATGAAGTCAGCGACGCTAGGTGTTCGACATAACACGTGAGGAGACCGCGCTTCGTCAGCAAAACGGCCTCAATTCGAATCCCGTACTTATCGAAAATTCTCTGAACTTCACGAATTGTCAAAGAGGCTTGAAGTTCGGCAATCACCTGCGACAACCAGGACAGTGTGAATTCTTTTATCTCCTGCTTAAACGCGATAGTGTATGTCGATTCGCCTTACGGGAGTGTTGACCAGAGATTTCGAACTTTGGAGCTCTTGAACGAGTTCAACGATCTCGGACGACGCGCTGTCGGGATCCGGCAGAAAATTCATAGAGATGATACGAATGAGGGCGCGTGCTTTGAATTCGTCCGTGCGTAAACATTTGACGAGAGCAATGGCTCTGAGGACACATGTTGGACAGGGAAATAGACGCCACTACAATTCACCGTCTTTCCAGCGTTTTTAGTCTGTCGGTTGAATCTGGGTTTTTCAGATCGTGTCGAATGAGTTTCAGCTACAGCGTACAAGATTGAGATCACATGCTGATGGAATGATTGCATGTATTGCTTGGGATGCTGATGGCATGAATGCACGTATTGCTTGACATGCTGATGGCATGAATGCATGTATTGCTTGACATGATGATATTCGACTCACAACATCCTCAATGTAGCGAAGTAACACACTATCCAATGACAAACCATGAGAATTACAAAATGGTTCGATGTGCACTCCAATTTCATCCTCCAACAATTCTGGTAGCTGGACTCTATTCAATAAGGAGTAAGCGACATCAACCCAACCACTTGATTCTTTCCCGATAAACTCAGAAGCTCTCAATCTCAATTCGTGAAGTTTCCTACACAAAAAATACAGAGATGATTGCAAGGGACTCGAGCGTCGATCAGTATCCACCATATCAATCAGGAATGAAGACGTACCAGATATTTGAACATTCAGTTAGAATACAATAGAATAGCATCACACGCTCTATTGACTGTTTTTCTCTGTAAATTGCTTCTTTATCTTTCCCTCCTTCCGCAAACGGACCAGTTCGAATTCCTTCCAATGGTGGAGATGAGAGAAATTCAGTACGTGAAAAGTCATTCATAATTGTCCCAGTTCCACCACCAAATTCCGTCGATGCGACCCAATCCCCTGGGGACAATTGGGACACCCTGAAGCATCGGCGACGCCCCCGAATACACGCAGGACTCAATCGTTCCAGTTCGTTCCGTAGCGACCTGAGGGAAAATATTTATAAATATTTTATAAATATCTCATAAATATTTTATTGGTTGAGGCAGTTGATGTGTTTGGGATTCTAAGTTGACGAAGTACTTGAGTGTCTGGAAATATCGCTTGCAGAAATCCCAACGCTGGGAGTGGATCCTTCCATAAAGCTTCAAGTGCCACAGATCTCGTGAAAAGCCAATCGAAAAATTGCTGTCTGAACAAAAATGAAAATAAACAAAGAAGTGAAAATAAGAAGTGTGCAACACATCAGCCTAAACAGAGACGCACCGATGCCGCATCAAAGGCAAAATTTGATTGCGGAGCCAATCACCAAGAAAAGCTTCATAGCGAGCATGGCGAGATCGAATCGGGAGCTTCTGCAGAATTTTGAGGATCTACAGAGAAATGAAATAATCGTGCAGACAGTTTCTCCACTAATTCGTGAACTCCTCCAGAAGTACAACATCCTTTGGCGTATGGATCCTTACTTTTTCCGAACGATCCATGGGATCCTTAGCGAGATCACCACAATGACGATTCAATAAAATGATAAGTTTTTCGAGATATCCGCAACTTGCAATCTGCGAACAATACTTTGCGAGATCACACTTCAAGAAACGACTCCAAATGCTCCAATCGAAGATTTCATGATCGTCTGAAACGAAGCCTTCTGTCTGCTAGCGACCCTCTAAAATCGTTGTTACCTTCCTGAGAGTTTGAACCGTCATGCTCCCATCCCGCACCCTCATCGATGGATCCCTCAATTTCAACCCCCCATTCTCCTTGACGTCCCAAGAGTTCAAATGTCGTTAATCGATGGGAAGCCTTTTGTAGCTGCAATGAAGGTCTTGAGTCAGCGATTGCTGTCCCAGAAGATCCACCGATTCCCGACCCGTAAATCGTTTGCTCAGCCATTTGAAGGAGAAGCATAGTGTCCGTTAACAAGCAACGAATATGCGAGGGGGAACTACGAACGGAAAGAATCAAAATGTCGCGGGTAGATATTTTCAGGTTCCAAGACGATGTACAACAGCTGACTTACCTGAACGCTGTTGCCCTTGCCATATTAGCAACGTATGGAAGAATGTTACGAATAGATCCTGAGGACTCTTCAGAGACAGACAACAGTTGACGGAATAGATGCAAAAAATACGATGGTTCCAGCGTGTGTGATTGCTTCGATCGCTCCACCGATACTTCGATCTGAAAATATTTCAAACAAGAGCACCATTGTATCTCCTTAATGTCTTTGCGATGATTACTTGATGTTTCAGTTGTGTGATCTGGTCCAAAGGGTCTTTATATCCTTCAGGTAGACACTCCCGCGTTTGCTCTTCTGGTTTTGGGACAAGTTGGCTTCTGGTCAGCCAGAGCGATTCAAACGCTTCATTTGAGGACAGAAGTGTTACTGCGGCAAAAGGAATTAATTGTTCGAGTGCGTCTACAGACTGGCAGTCCATTTCATCGCGGGATTTCTCCGCGGGAATGATGAGACATTGGTTGACGCAAGGGCTGATCAGGGCCTGAAGAAAAAATGATTTTTCCAAAACGATGAACAATTTCTTACAGAGAACTGTTGCGGCAGATCAGACGCTATTTGATCCGAAATTGTGTGAAATGCTGATAATTTGACGCGATAAAGAAGCGACAAATTGTCAGGAGATCGAAGTTCAATTGAGCGATCAGTGACGACGCATATTGCCTTGTGATAAACAGATGATTGGCGCGTTGAGTTGTGATTCGAATTGAAAGTTTGAACCTCTTCCGGAATCAAGGTTGATCCGAAGATAAAGCGAGCATCTGAAGAAGAATAAGGGAAAAAATGAGAGAATTTCGAAGTCGCATTGCGTATCGCATCTAGGTTCAAATCGTACAGCGTATAGCTTGCGTATCTGACTCTCACCAACAATCTTGCCATCGACTCCAGCAGTTTCCATCTTGTAAACTGTATTGCGATTATCTCCATTGTTCACATGAAGTAGCTGTAGCCAGTCCATGCCATTAATGCCCCCAGCGTTCCATAAAATCGCGACTTCCGTGCAACAAATTCCTTCGGATTTTTCCAATATTCCCAAATCAAGCATCGATGGTGCAAGACTTGTCGTCAAACAGTCCGGAAAGAAGGAACTAGAATTGTCGGAATAGCATAACGACAACATCGCTGAAGCATCGAGATAAAGATTTAATTCGATTTCGCAAATTAAAATGCTTGTATCGCTTGTTACCTAAAAGTGGAAAAATTCAAATGGAATTGCGTCTTAGGCACTCACTTGATAGATGGTTACAAATTGGGGGCCACCCACTGCAACAATTATTGTAGCACCGAATAGGGATGTTGGTTGCTTGCGCGTTCTGACGCCGCCTGAAGAGCCATGAATTCGAAATTCATGAATTCGAAAACCATGAAATCTCCGCAACGAGTGCGAGACACTTTATTGTTGATCAACAAACACACAACAAAAAGAGCGACTTGCAGAGATCCTTACACTCGCACAAAGACATGAAAGAGATCTGAAACGACTCCAGAGTGTCAATCATATCAATGAACCAAATACTTTGACCGTCGCTAGTGCAACCCAACAGAAGTGCGTTTCTGTCTCCCATGATTGCACCAACGAGAAATGTGGATTCTGATTCCCCATCCTCATCATTGACCGAGGACTCCATGAAGCAGATACAAATCTTCGTTACTGGGTAAGCTGACTCATCAGATGCATCACTAACGATGTTCTGAGGAAAGGAATCTGACTGATGCGCCACGATTTTCAACGCTCACCCCGCTTAGATTGTGCCAGACCACTGGAGCAATTCTCAGAGCCGCGGAGGATTCGTTGGATGGATCATCGTTTTTTGCAACAGAAAAAACAGCCAGATTTCCTGAGGAATAGTAGTTCAGATTGCCCAACTGCTGAGAGATGTTGAGAGATCGATCAATGGATAGACAGATCGCTAAGCACCGTCACAAACCAAGCTCGGAAATTTCATCCTATTGTCTCTAACCTTTCGATGTTCCTATCAACAGATAGCCCCCAAAAGGCGTAAAGCATCCACAGGTGAACTCGCCAATATTATCGAGCAGGTCTACTGATTGTTGATCAAGTGTCCCTTTCCATTCACCAATGGGATCTCTGATTGGAGCTTCAATCTGCAACTTATAAAACAAAGATAAACACGAAAGAAAGTCTCTTACGGGAACATTCGGATCCTTCTTCGGGCTGCATTCGGTATCATCGTCGTCGTAACAGAAGGGTCGAATTTCATCAGAAGGGCCTTGAAAAATTTGAAAAGCCGTTGCATAAAGATTTACAACCCATCCGGTTTGGGTATTGTAAATGACCTGATCGCGTTGGGATGACGTCTTGCGGGGCGTAGATAGGGACCTACGTGTAATACTGGAGGAAGTCTGACAGATTTGGTGTTGTATGAGAGTTTTGAGGACTTCCAGTCAGCTATGGATACTGGTAACGTATGCATGAACGCTTTTTGTGGTTTTTAGTATACAAGTAGAATAAGTAGAGAAGTATAAATTATTGTGACTGGAGAACCTAGAATTAAACGGATTTCGTCATAATCATCATTGTCATCATTGATTGATCAGTTTATCTTCCATCAAAGTAGAACCAAGAAAAAAATGTTCAGAAGTGTTATCGAAAAATGTTTCAAGATGGCTCCAAAAATGTTTCAAGATGGTTCGATTACAAAACGGCTATAAACGCCTTTTCTATTAACGACGTTCGACAGTTCGAACAGAAAGCCTGCAACAACGATTTGAGACAAACTTCGATGCTTCAAACTGACCTGATTCTTCATCTTTGAAAAGAATTGGGAGAGTTGTTTCATGTTTTGGCATCTTCACACGTGTTAAACTCTTGGAGGGGTACACAGCTTCATCCACCGCCAACGGCCCAATACGTTTGCAATAAAGCTGAGAAGGCAAATGGTCAGACTTGTGTGCGATGTCATATGTAGAAGTGACATTGAACTCATTATGTTGGAGCAATCTACAGATTGGCTCCCTTCATGGTTCGTGGGGGTTTTGAACTCACTGATTGTAATTCTTTTGGTGTTGGAGGCTGTTGATTTTTATCCAGGCGATTCCATTCTAATGTGAATGGATTCAGATATGAATCAACATACTTGACCCCTCGCCAATCGCTTGAAGTGATGACATCATCATATCTGAATGAAATCATAACGAATCCTTATATTGTTATATTTGAATGATCGAGACTTTCCAGTCATTTATGAAATACCAAAACCCTTACTCGACATCAAGTTCCTTTGTCGGCGTGAACAATTTATGTTTGATATAATAACCAAAAAGTATGGGAATGAGAATCATGAAGTACTACAACAGATAGACATAGTGAAATTACGAAATTTGTTTCCTACGGAAGCGACATCACTCAAATATGGGAGTTTGAAGGTAATATCCTCTGGTTGCCGCATGGTCCCTAATCTGGTCACTCAATGAAAGAGCAAGAGCAGCAATAACCCACCTTCTGCATAACGCTTATAGCGCTCTCGTCTCTCCGCTGAATGAAAGGAGCACATCAGAAATCATGGAGCTCATCTCGGGCCACCACCTTTTTGCTGTGGAGTTTCTTCCCTCCATTGGTCTTTCCAATAGTCGCTATCCATTTTAACAGTATGTCGAACTCTACAACTCGAACAATACTGAATGCAAGAAAATTTCTTCTTACTTTCTCTCTATTTCAGGCTTTAACGTTTGATCGTAGGTACTTCTTTTCAACGGGCTCAACAAAGTATGGTACGCGACTTGAAGATCTACAAATTTATCAGCTGCATCAACTTCATGGTTGATATCAGGATGCAGTTCTCTTGCTTTTAGAATGTAGGCTTTCTTAATCTCTTGGGTAGAAGCATCTCGTGAGACGCCGATAACATCATAATGCGAAACACCCTTCGGCCGAATATACTCAGCCTTTTCTTCTTTTTGTGGTTTTTCTTCTGTCCGTCCTTCTTCTCGCTGCCCTTGTTCCATGTGCTCGCCGTCATCAGAAGAGCCTCTCTCACATGAAAATCCAGAATCACTTTCTTTTGAACCATCACTTTCGCTTCCCTTTGAAGAATCTGAATCGCTTTCCTCAGGAGCGTTCGAGCTTGTTGCTTTTGTGAAGTCTTCGTCAGACGTACCACTTGTTGTCGAGTAGAGTCGAACACCACAAGGAGTACACCGTTCGCATGATTTCAATCGAAGGAATGGAGACGCTTGAATTGCGATCCTTCTCTCAGTAGGATGACAACGACGGAGCCGTCTCACATTACGTTGGAGCCAGTGAATAACGGCCATCGTGAAGGCACATCCAAGCTTGCAGTCCTAGTTAAAATTCTATTGCTGCAGTTCTCTGTGCTAGTGGTTTTTCTCTACAGCAACGTCCTCTTTCTCATTCTGAGTCCATCCCGCAATTTCAAAACAAGTAAAACAAACTCTCAAAAAGAATGAAATTGTTTCCAATAAGTTGATGCGTCTTTGGTTGTGTTTGCTATCGTTAAGGGAGGATTTAGCCGCAACGCAACTTCAGTCAACAGGAGAATCTCCGTTCCATTCAAGAGGTCCAGCGATGATGAAAAAACGAAATCCGCCAGGTGCCGGAAACCTTCAATAATTTGAAGCGTTTCAGAGGAAAGGCAGGAATTAGTGGAAAGTGACTGTTGGCTCGAATTGGGGTCCGAGGAGACGAGTGACGGACGAGAAGGAAAACTCGACGAAACGAGTTGGGACAGTGCGGTGAAAGAGTCCCAAGAAGAGACAAAGAATGGAGAGAGAAGGACAATGAAAACACGATCTCGGGGGCGTAGTAGAAAGACCGAAGACCCTGGGCATACAGAGGATCGGAAATACAGACCGGAGAGAGAGACCGTCTGATGGCGATGTGTGTAACTATCACTCACGGAAAGGATCAAAAAGCATGCGATACCACAGCAGCTTGTCCAATGGTCCCAATAAGTTATCGACCAGTTGCCACATTGCCATAGCTTCTGAGAAGGAGCGAAATCATGCCAGATAACATGAACGGATATACCCGATGATGATGATGTTTCTGGCGCTGATGATGATGATGCTGATGATGAAGATGATGATGATGAGGGCTGTGGTCTTCCCAAGAATCCAAGGGTCTCATCAACCAATAATCTCCAAGCGGGGCCAAAAGAGCGATTTGATTTCAAAAATAGAAAAAGGATTCTAAGGCGATCGACCAAAGGAATAGAGTCGAATGCTTGAAGTGCGATTGTTAGACTTTGGGGTTCACCTCTATAAATCAGTTGAGGAGAGTCCTAGAGGGATCAATAAAAACATACCGGCAGATATCGATGTATTTTAGAGTCGTTCGAATCTGTTGAAATACAAAATGAATTGAATGGACAGTTTATAAATTTCTATGAAGTGAAGAGGAGAGTAAGGTTTCTATGAACTGAAGAGGAGAGTAAGATTTCTATGAACTGACCATGAGATCGAGATCGTCGTTGCCGTGAATCAAAGACGACAGAAAATCCGGGGCGGCCCATTCCCGTGAACGTCGTTGGAACATAAGAAGCTTCAATTCAAGAATATCGGGAAGATGAGGACAAATGGAAGAGAAATCCTCCAATATGGCTAACACTTTATCAATCTGAAAGATAATTGCACTTTATTAATCTAGAAGATAAATTGCACTTTATTATTCTAGAAGATAGATTATCGAATCTCTAACACCTTCGATCAAACTTACATCATCGATTGTCAACAAAACAATCAAACGCAAGAAAAACGTAGAAGGACTCTGAGAAATACCAATGAAGTGGAAGCCTCATGTTGATAAAAGATATAATAATGAAGCCTTAATCGGATATAAGAATGAAATAGATGTGGATATAAGAATGTAGTGGATTATTAATGCTGTTGAAGCTGATGAATGATTCGCTCACAATTTTCGAATTCCATAACGCATGAACTCCTGCATCTATTTCCGTTTTCGCTTCTTGGGATTCCTTAGTTTGAGAATATGTCGCTAGAAGGGATTTGATTGTCCCATAGCGTCTCTTTTGAGAATTCGATTCCTTCGTCAAAATCCATTGAGCAACGATTGTGAGAGCTCTGCAGAGCCGTACTGTCCCAAAGCACCGTAGTGTTCCTGAAGTGACGCGCTCAGCAGACTTGGCAAGCCTGAAAATGTGCAGTTAGTGAGTTTTGGGACAACTTGGCCGTACTGGTTCAGAAATTCAAGAGCTTCAGGTCACTTGACAGCGAGCGAGCCTTATTGCAGTGACATTAATGACGATGTCGTCCCTCTATAAATACACAGAAGAGACCATTAGCGAAATGCTTCGTGATTTCCATCCACAAGCACCGGAATTCCACTCTCAGATGAACAAACAGTGGAAGCGTTCAAATAATTAAGAACTATAATAACTATCGTGAATTTGAGGGGAAGATAATAGACTCAAACTGCCCTATGCCTGAGCTGTTTGTTCCTCTCTGATGCTTACGAGTATTGAAGGGGAGCCGTAACATTTCAAAAGCAGGTCAGTATGAAGTTCGCTGAAACGTAATTCGGGAATCATCCTATGGAATCGATTCAACAAACGCAAGAACTGGACGGGAATTCCATGAGCCAATGGGCGATAAGATTCCACCAAGTAGAGAGACATGAGCTGCATTGCATCTCGATGATCATTTCTCGCTAAGGATGAGAGAATCAAGTGATGCAACAACCCCTTAACGAGAGCATATGGTGATTTTGCCAACGCTATCGGCGGACCCCTTGAGGGCAATGATGTGTTCAAATCAACATTTTTCTTTTCCAATAGCTTTTTTTCGGTCTTCTTCGTTATTTGCTTGATCTCATCTTCAGGCATCTCCTCCTGATCTGATGATTCTTCTCCACTCGACACAAGTGTACCAGGCGATTCATCGGATAACTCCATTTCTCCAATTCCTTGAATGGTGACCCGTTCCTCATTTTCATGTCTCAATTTCCTCTTCTTTGAAAATCCCAATCTCCGCCTGATTTCCTGTCGAGTTCTGGGACATCCGGGTGCCGCAACATCCCGGGCAGCCCAGCTCAACTCAACTAGAACGACGCGTCGTCGATCCCTCGCACTCCATCAAGCTTCCTCCTCTTCTTTCTACAATCGGGAGGTCGATGTTCAAAACGCTTTGCAGGCCCCTCGTCTGCCGGTTCCTCTAATTCGATTGCGGGACTGTTTTTTTTGGTCCATCCGCCGCAATGCGGTCGAGAAAAGTGGAACATCAAAACATTCTGATAAACCAGAACTGGTCCTGATCAGTGAAACATGGCTGTCATAGGAAGTCCCGGCCCACAAGAAGTTGGAGTGGCCACAATGAAAACGAATAAGGGCGAAGGCGATTTGTATTTGTTGATGAAGGAATTGGAGACGCAATTGGGATTTCTTGAATTACAGGATGATTATATTCGAGATGATCAAAAAAGTCTAAAGCGAGAATTAATTCACGCGAAAAATGAGATATTACGGATTCGTAGTGTTCCTTTGGTGATTGGACAGTTTTTGGAAATGATTGATGAAAATCACGGTATTGCAAGTTCAACGGCGGGATCCAATTATTATGTTAGAGTTCTATCGACACTGAATAGGTACGCGAACTTATCAGCGATGGTTGTCTCGGATCTCGTAACGATGAAGGGCGCAGCTTCAAACAAATACTGGAGAGATGATTTGAAGGATGATTAAACAGACACATTTTGGATGTTCTTGTTTTTTTAGGGAATTGTTGAAGCCTTCTTGCTCGGTTGCCCTTCATCGCCACTCTCATTCCATTGTTGATGTTCTTCCTCCCGAAGCTGATAGTTCAATTCAAATGCTGACAATGACTGAGAAACCAAAAGTGACGTACTCAGTAAGTGATTGCCTGTTTTTGTTTGATGGTCCATTTTCGAGAGTCTGTTGTCTGTGATGAATCAATGGTGCGAGTCCGTTTGATTAATGGCTGAATTATGTTTGCATAGGATATCGGAGGAATGGATATCCAGAAGCAGGAAATCCGAGAGGCTGTCGAACTTCCATTAACGTGTCCCGATTTATACCAACAGATTGGAATAGATCCACCCACAGGAGTTCTTCTTTATGGACCCCCGGGAACGGGAAAAACGATGCTCGCTAAGGTAAACCATATCAATCATGTCCCAATGATGTGTTAATCATGTCCTAATAATGTGTCACTCGTGTCCAAATAATGTGTCAATCATTGCTGCACAGGCTGTGGCTCATCACACCACGGCGACGTTCATTCGTGTTGTTGGATCGGAATTTGTGCAGAAGTATTTGGGTGAGGGACCTCGAATGGTTCGGGATGTCTTTCGTCTTGCTCGTGAGAATTCCCCATCAATTGTGTTTATTGATGAGGTTGATGCGATTGCCACGAAGTACGCTCATTACTCTACTCGTTGTCATTCTAATAGTCCCTCTCGTTGGCTTGCCATTGTCCCAATTACGAAAATGTTCCTCGAATCAGGCGTTTTGACGCTCAAACGGGAGCGGATCGCGAAGTTCAACGTATTCTTCTTGAGCTCTTGAATCAGCTCGATGGTTTTGATCAAGCGACATCTGTGAAAGTCATCATGGCGACAAATAGAGCTGACACGTTGGATCCTGCCCTCCTTCGCCCTGGTATTTTGTCTCTTTATTGCTCGTCGCTCAAATTCTTTTTGTTCAGGGCGTTTGGATCGAAAAATTGAATTCCCACTCCCTGATCGTCGACAACGGCGTTTAATCTTCCAGGTGGGTTTTTAGATTTTGGTGAGCCTTATTTTTGAGTGGCAGACCATTACGGCAAAGATGAGCTTATCGGATGAGGTTGATTTGGAAGATTTTGTTTCTCGGCCAGAGAGAGTCTCAGCTGCTGATATTGCTGCAATTTGTCAGGAAGCCGGAATGCACGCTGTTCGCAAAAATCGGTAAGTTAAATGAATGTTTTGTGTGAATCGTTCTCCAATCTCTTCCAGATGTATCATTCTTTCAAAAGACTTCGAAAAAGGGTGGAAGTCTCATGTGAAACGTCATGAGAGAACATTCGAATTTTACGGTCTCTGATGAATCATTCTCCGTGAACAGTTTAAATCTGTTGAATAGACGAACTGTGTCCCATGACAATAACCACAAGATATTTGAACTGGCTGGCATTCCAATGGCTGAAAAACCCGAAACGTACTTGAGCTTGTTGTCCCCAACCCCTTGAATGCAAAGAAGCAAGCAAGTTCACTTCGCCAGCAGCAAATGATGCCAAGATGAAATCACCTCAAACTTCACTGCGTTCAACCATCAGAAGCGGCTGCCTTTGTGTGTCAGCGCACTGTGTTGCACGTTTTTACTCCACGGAACTCAATTGCGAAGAGACCAATATATTCATACTGCCGGTCATAGCGGCTAGCTGTGGTGATGGCATGTGAATCGCTACGTCGCTGTGCAATTCTTTTCGGTCCTTTTCTTAGTATTTCCAAAAAGAGATAGCAATGGCCGTCCGCCAGCGCCAGACCAGGGGTGGGGGGCAATTACCCCGCGCTAGCCGTTATCGCTTTCACAAGATCAAGCAGGCCTGTTATGCAAGCGCGGGTAAACGGCGGGAGTAACTATGACTCTCTTAAGGTAGCCAAATGTATGGTATTGCAAAAAGGCACTGAATGAATTGGAGTCCCTTTTATGGTCCACAACTTCAATTTCGCAAAAAGGCCCTTCCAATACAAACACGCTGCTACAAGCAGAAGAATAATGATCTTGAACAGTTCACTGAAGGTTGGGACTATTTCACCATGACGGCTAGAATGGAGGCCCTCTCGACTTGAATGTTCTTGAATTCATGATCGTTCTCTTGTATCCTTGTCTGTCCCTTGGATATTTGGCTTCGTTTGGTTGGATGCTGCGGATTTTGTCTTCTGTTGTTGCAACCAAAGGTCCTTCCATTTCTGTCGAATTTGGTCCTCACGTTGTGGTGGTTGATACTTGAGATATCGCAAGTTTTTCTTTTCGGCTGTTCCGGTCAAATACTTCAACGTCAAACTCTTCATATTACAATCCCTTCCAGTTTTTGGAATCGATTGATAATTTTTCAATGAGGTAACAATGTGAACTTGTTGAAAGCCAAAGCAAACGTGGGAGAAGAAATATAAAAACTAATTCAAAAACTGAGATCAACAATCTTGAAAAGAATTTCAAAGTCTTGAATGGTCCGAATCCTGAATGAGAATTTTGAATATATATACATATATATAATGTATATAGCTAGGGTTGAGATTGAATTGGCCAGGCAAGATTGGATTTTGGGGAGTGGCGTATGGGGAGAGTGAACTGACGAATTGTGGTTGATCATCGTGAGCCGTCTGGTTCAGTCCGGCTGATCTCAGAGGAATAAGGAAGCCAATCCGTCAAAAGAGGCGCTTGGAATGCAGCAAATGTGAAGGTTGAGCCGATTGCTCCTTCCTTCCAAATTGATCAACCTTCATAAACCCATTTTTTCGAACACAAGAACTCACTATGTTTTGGAATCATAAGCACTGGGCAAACCCTGCTCGCTTTCACACATTTGGTCGGTTTTTAAGATGTAATAAATGAAGCCACCAACAGGACGAGCAATGCTGCCACAACTGTGATTGAAATAGCAGGACACCAACACAGAAGCGAGAAGCCTTGCCTCTCTCTACCTCTTCCTCGTCTTAGATCTCGCCCTTCTTGTATGAGAATGTTCGCCCAGTTTTTGCATTTGTTACATGCGTGATTCGCAATCGAATTCTTCTCCTTTGTGTCGGTTACACTATTATGTCACATCAACAAAGTTTTCGTGCTTCCACTACGAGAGTTCTTTAGCGACTATAACGCGAACAAAATTGTTGAGAAAACAAAGAAAGAATCAATTAGCGTCTAACAGCTCGAGTAACGTCGTTTTAATCAGCTCCAGCACATACTGACCTTCCCTTCAGGTTTGTTCCCAACACTGCACTCTTCTTCGGTAGTGCTCTTCACTCCTTGACCTGAATAACGCAGGTAGTTTGGCTTGTTCCCAACGCTGCACTCTTCTTCAGTATTGATCTTCACTAAGGAAGCTGTTATTGCCTGAATAACGGAGTTAGTTTTGCTTCTCTTTGCACCGTCTGGCTTTCCTTGTCTTCCATCCAATAGATACTTCAGGATACGATGCGAAATGTTCCCGTCTTCGTTCCCGTAACTCTTTTCTCTTCAGTGATGGCGTTTGTCTCTCGATTGTGTTTCCATCATCGAATCAACGAGAGGAGAATCGCATCACCGAGTTTCTCTGCCTCCCATGAAATGAAGGTGAAGAGGGGCGTCTTGGACGAGAAATCATCAACCCAATAGAATATTGGCGAACTGATGGTGAGATCGCGAAACAAGATAATGAAGAAAAGAAAAGCACAGCAAATCGCAGTTCGTAGCCATCCACTCTATAATGTTACATGGGGTCAGAAATACACAACAAAAGCATGGGAACCAGGGAACCGCAGGATGTCCTGCAGTTCATAATTTAAATTACCGTGTCCTGAGAGTTTCCTCTGGCTTCACCCTACTCAGGCATAGTTCACCATCTTTCGGGTCAGCCTGGTAGCCGGGCGTCAGTGCAGGTTACCCATCCTGACAATTACTTTCATTACGCACGTGAGTTTGTCACTCTTGTACTCGCACATAAGTTAGACTCCTTGGTCCGTGTTTCAAGACGTTTGGGATGATAATATTTACCACTTATTGCCTCCCTTTTGTCCATTGAATAAAACTGAGTTGTACCAAGGCAAGAAGGGCAATAACACGATAACTGACCAAAAATATATGTATCTTACTTCTTGATCTCTCTTCATCTCTTATCTATCGGTAGGAGGCTGAGGTACTGCGTATCTCCTCGTATATTGCAGGAATATCCATGCAATCTCCTCAAGAAGCAAGGCAATACTGCACTGATTGTGCAGTTCGTTACAACAATTTAGGTTGCGACGAATCACTCTCTTGACTAGCGCAAAGAAATGCTTTCTGCACTAACTGTGCGATACTCTTCCGGTTCTATGTTCTTAACACTGGCCAGGCCCTCCTTAATTTTCTTAACTCTGGTGATCCCCTCTCTTCTTCTAGGATTCACGATTCCTCATTCCGGGCAGAATACCTTTTTATCGTTCCATTGGGGCTGGTACCAGTCCCTTCACTAGTCGCTGCTTAGATCCGCGTTGACCCTTTGTTTAGGGTTTTTCTTTATCCTGTTGTTCGACAACTTGGTGTTGAATTTTTTCAACCTGTCTTACTAAATCTTTAACACTGCCACAGCTCCGAATGGACTAAAATCGATTAGTTGACGAGGTTGAAGTGGTAAATTGCACTAGATTCTTGTCCGTATGTCTCAATAGCGTGCCTCATGTCACTCTATGCACTATTTAGGCAATCGAAACAGTTTGCCAGCTCTTGACAATTCCCTCATGTCCCAATTCCCTCATGTCCCAATTCCCTCATGTCCCAATTCCCTCATGTCCCAATTCCCTTCCTTTGAACCAGAGATGTCTTGGGCGTGACTCTCCCCATTCCTCCCTTGTTATATTACATATTTACCTTCATCATCATTTATTTCACTCTTAATTTTGTGATGTATGTGTTCCAACCACTAAAAAGAGTTTCTCTCGATCTTGTCTAAAAAGAGTTTCTCTCGATCTTGTCTAAAAAGAGTTTCTCTCGATCTTGTCGTCGTGATTGGGGGCAACCGTGATCATTCTCTGTTACCTTGCTAATGTACGAGCACTTCTCTCTCACCTTGTTTTCCTCTTTCGGGATCATTGCCGCAGTGGCCTTACTGTGTATGGCTGCTAAGAATCTCCTAAACTGGTACCGTGACCCGGGAGCCGTTGTTGCGGCTGGCATCTTGAAACGAAGAACGGTCCAAAACAGTCGCTGCACCGGTTACTCTTGAATCTTTGGTTTCATTGCTCTTCGATCCACCCCAACCACACCAACTCCCAACAACATTGCAGAAATCGACGCAGCAGTACAGCGTCATATCAACCCCTTCAGGGAGGATAATGATTCTGAAGCAAGAATTGATGTCATTGGAAACAAGACTTTTAGCAGTAATTCCAAGCCCTGCAATCATTGACGAGTCTGGCCAGGAGCAGGGAAGTTGTTGTTCCAGCAATTAGCAATGTAGCATTGGAGAGGATGGGGGTTGATATTGTATCTTCTGATGACGATGTTGATTCAAGTGGCACTGACTCTTCTTCTCTCCTGGTGTGAATGCTGTAGGCGGAGGATGGAAAGCTGTCCGAGGGAAGAAAGAAAAGCAGAAAGCGCCAGTGTATGCCAAAGCCAAACTGCCAGCTCAGGAACCCATTGATATGCGAACTGATGATGAGCTCACTTACGGCGAACTGGAGGAATTGATGGAGAAACAGAAAAATAGCTTACTTTTGACAGAAGAGGACAAGGAGCTGGATATGGCCGAAATGTGGTGCAAGTGGAAGTTGGAGGCACGGAGAGGCGCGCAGAACACACGACTCTGGTAACAACACGTAGAAACATGTACTGAACTGATGTCAACTGCGATGAATGTTGACTGACTATCTCAATCCTTTGCTTTCGGATCAGATTGTAGCGTTTCTTTGTCAGGCCAGCAAGAGGACAGATGCAGAAAACATCCAGAATGCGGTGTCACAGAAACTTTACCGCTTGAACTTAGTCCTGGATTGGTTGGGCGGCTTCTTGGGCCGTTGTAATCGCCCACTTTTAGACAATCTCCGGGGCTGGAAGAACTTTCCATCGTGCAGGAATTCATGGAAGAGAAGACAATTAAAAAGGTTGTTGGAACGCCAGAGCAAAAAAAAAGATCGGTGGCCTACAGTTGCATGATCAACAACAAACGCAAACAGCTGTCGACCACACAAGAACTTGAGAATGAATTGACCAACTAGTTAGAAATCCGACTACAATCATTTTGGCGTGAATATTGGTTTGTTCATAATTTCTGTCAAGCGTCGTCAGATTGGATAAAAGTCTGAATTGAAGCAAGACGCTCTTGAGACATCCTTCCATGCCTGCTGCATGCGTCTTCTCATCGAAGATTGAGCATGCATCAGAAAGGCGCTCAGGTCATCACAATTCAAAGGCCGTCCGCCAAGCTCTTTCTTCTTTCAATACATCGTTTATATGTACAAGACTTTGCGATACTTGAAGGATATTGAAGTTGTCCGTGACAAAGATGTCCCCTTGAAGGCTCTCCCTGCTCACCCTAAAGGAACTGGCAAGAACAAAACCCCAAATATCAATAGTGGGTTCGAGGGATCGGACGTGTATCTGCGTCCCATATTCACGTCAATCGAAAGCGAAGGACTTACTTCTATCTCAGTGGACATTCAAACAACAGAAGACAAAAATCGGATTTCTATGGGAAACGATAAGAATCTCTTCCGATATCTTACTTTGAAAAGAGATGGTCCTCAGAAGATCAGAGATATTATTCTGGTTCACATGTCAAACGAACAAAAGGATTATTTTGAGGGTTTCAAACTCACCTCTGATATCAATGCGCGACGTGGTGGAGATTACTTGTACATCGGCTGGAAGGTTTATTAAGCTCCTAAAGTGGGACTTGGTTCAACCCGTTTACAGCCGTTCTTTCAAAGTCCTGCAGATGAAAAGCCGTGTCTCAGAATTATTTTACTTTCACTGCTGCCGATATGCGAAAAGCATTCATGGTTCAGCTTTTTTTATTTGAGGCACAAAGGGCCTTTTGTATAAACTGCCTCTGGTATAAAGTTCCTCTTGTACAAAGTGAAAATGTGACGCAACGATCTTGGTCTTCCCAACAGAGAAATGAGACACATCCCAATCAGTAAGGACACACCAACATCCCGAGCACACTCAGACAGCGTGATCTTCCATAAACCTTCAACCTTTCCTTCTATGGCGTGTCGATCTGCAGTTATGTCTGGATGATGGCAGGATGCTAAAAACTGTGCCAGCCGGTTTGAACATCAAGGTGACGAGATTTTCGCACACGGCATGAAAGCAGTGGGAACATTGAAGTTCTGTATCTCTTCGCTAGTTCATGAAAGTACGGAATAGATTGAGAACTAGCGAAAGTACGGAATAGATTGAAGGTCATCGGAGGCTGGGAATGAAGCATCAAGCATGGTGGACCTCACAAAAAGAGACCTTTTCATCTTAGTAGAACAATCCAGTACTTCGTGGGACCCTTTGACGCATGGACCAAATGACGAAGAATGAGTAATGAGTTTCACAGCGTTCTGTTGCATTTTCGAGAAAGTCTTCGACATATTTTATCTGCAGGTGATGAAATTGTTTTGCCATGCTTGATGCACGATGTTGCGAAATGTTGAAACGATCTTTTCTATCTACGGCTCAATCTTTGCATTGCCATCCCTATCTTGACACAAATCTGCGAACACAATGGCTGCCTTGGTGACACAGAACTCAGTGTTGGCTGTTCTACAGGATGAGAAGACGAGGACGAAGAAGGGTCTAAAGAAGTCAATAGTTGTTGCTTTCCACCTAGAATACTAGCGTCCACACTAAAGGCAATGGAGACATGACCGCAGGAGTGGACCAAATGAACGACTTGCCTGTGATCGGAGGCACTTCTAAAAAAGCAGTCGGGACGCGCCGAAACGTCCACGTTGTTGTCCTCGAGACATTTCTGGTACAGCTTGAACTCCAATTCCTCCAATTGATTTATCGCACTGCTCACGCCTTTTATTGATTTTGTTTCGAGATGCGTCCTATAGGTTTCCAAAATCGTTTCATAATTCCCCTGATCGACTTCGTTTATTTTTCCTTTCAGGTAAGCGGTTAGATTTCTCTGGTTCCTCCGTTTTTCCCGTCACTTCATGCACTGAAAACGCTAGACACTTCCACAAAGCCAATTCATCGTCAAGCGGAGTGAAGATGTAACGACGTCCCTGGAAATAGCGGCACGCAATGTTGAACGCTTCGTTATTTCTGAATTTATCGAGCTGGGCAAAATCAAACTTCACAAGTGATTCTTTGTTCTGAGGATTGACGATGGAGGGTTATGAGCAAGACATTGACTAAGCCAACTACAGCTTAGAACCATCGATCGGCATGAATGGTCGAAATCAATGATTTGGATTTTCCCATTAACTTTGAGAAAATTACATAATCTGATGTCGGTGTGCAAGAATCCCATTCCATGCACTGGGAAGTGAGCGGATCATTAGTTCGAGAAAGACAAATACAAGAGTATATTACCTGCTCGAAGTTGATGGAAACAATCCTGAACAACGCTCTTCATTGTTTCCCTATCCCCCCCCCCCCCCCCCCCCCCCCCCCCTACAATTTCATCCCATTCGACAAGCTCGCCCCATGGCAAAAGGGAACCAGCAATATTATCGCCCCAAACGGCTCCAACATTATCGAATTCGAATTCAACATTAGTGCCCAGGACCCGGAAGGAGAAATCCGACGCTAAAAAAAGACATATCGAAGATCGGTACTTAATCTCGTTCGAATCTTACGTTTTGAGCGACGTTTTGATCGACGTTTTGATGTGATTCAGCAGCACAGTAAAATTCAACTTCTCTGTTTGGGCCCTCTGAAGCATCAGAAACTGCCTTCCAGAAAACTTGTCCTTCAGACCCTGCTTCATCCAGGTAGCAAACCCTTCCAACAACTCTTATGATACTGCGAGAATCTCTCGGCCAATGTCAATTGGGAACCAAGCATCTCTCCAATTACAGGGCAACTTCTCCCATCCCGTTAAATGAATCTTCGAAGTCACAAATTTTACAGATAGCAGGAAGCTCTTCATCTTCTCTGTCTTCATATGCTGCTCGAAACTAATAATGCTTCCTTGTATTCAATGTGATACCAACATTAAGTTGTAGCCGTCTGTCAGAAAGCTGACCATATGCTTACGGTAAAATTGATGCGTCATGAATCGCTCATTTCTGATAAGAATCTGACGATACATCTTTGGAAGCTTTTCCTCAAATGATTCAACTTCCCGCTTCAGCTCAATTATACCGATGGCATGCAAAATACGACATTCGACTATTTCCTTGATTTTTCAAGAACGTCCTAAAAGACAGCACGAGATCCGGTCGGCCGATAGCCATGTCAGTTTCCTTGCTATAACGCTCGCTAAAATCTGTTGCAATAACACTCAAGCCTTCGATATCTTGCTTCGGTCTCTTGGATGCATTTCTCACCATGGGGTGAGCCTAACAGCTTATTCACGTTATCCTGCAAGACACTCTCTGGGATATCTTCTTTTTCACTACATGGACTTTCGGTGGCGCCTTTGTTGAAAAATGTGAGGATTTCGGAGAGGAAGGGGGTCTCTTCCAAGGTTGCTTCCGTTATGGAGCTGCAAGAAAAATGACCAGCAGTAGCAGCAGTGAGGCTTCCTTCCGACATCACTGAAAATTGCTGAGGATGAGTGTTTCTGGTTTTGTGTTGGAAGGAGAATTGTAACGAACAGCGCCAAGATGCTGATTTTTAACAATTTTAGCGGCTTGTAGATGAAAAGGAGGTTGGGAACAGAAAAACAAGGCAAGCGCAAATCGACAGTAGGAACCGTTCTCGTGCCTGCTAAAAGTCGCGTTGGTACTTGTGTGTTAGCGTGCAAAACTGTCGATGAACACTGCATGCAATCCCCCAATACTGCATGCAATCAATGAGGGGACCAATTTCCTAAATCCAAATCATCAATCATGAATCGTTTTTTTCTATTCGCCCTTTTGTTTTTGTTTGGCGCAGCAACATGTGGGTTCTCTGGTCGATGCTGATAAATCCCTCGAAATTCTAAATGTCCAACTTAATGATGCTGGAATTTGGAGTGGATAGTCTTCCCTGTTCTTTCAAGAAAAAGTTGAATCAAATCGTCTTGGGGCTTTGTATTTCATTGATGAGGATTCCAAGGTTCCCGCGAAGTGTTTTCCAGAGAATCCCTTAATTGGGGGAGACGCACGATCACTTATGTTTTGGCCGATGTACAAAATGTCTGATCCCCGAGAAACCAGAGCGACGAGAACAAGAGCTTTGATCCCAACTCTTGATTTGGTGCTGAATGACGATTTCGGATGGAATTCGACTAAAATCAATCGTGATGGAAAACTTGAAGTGAAGATTGCGTGAAGGTTGCAGTAAATGTGAAGGTCGAGCCAATTGCTTCTCCGTCGTTTCTAAGCTGATCAGTCTTGAGCCGATTGCTTCTTCCTTCCAAATTGATCAACCTTTATAAACCCATTTTTTTTCCAACACAAGAACTCACTATGTTTTGGAATCATAAGCACTGGGCAAACCTTGCTCTTTTTCACACATTGTTCTTAAGATGTAGTAATAAACGAAGCCACCAACAGGACGAGCAATGCTGCCAGAACTGTGATTGAAATACCAGGACACCAACACAAGAGTTGTTAGACCAACACTGAGTTTTGTGTCATCAAGGCAGCCATTGTGTTCGCAGAGATAGGGATGGCAATGTCCAACGCATCACGACCAGAGAAAAATAGGAGTCGCGAGGATGGAGATGAGTTTTACAAGTGCTTTAGAGGCAGCAAGAATCATTTTAATGTTTGGGGAGGTTAGTTAATTAATCGGTTTTAAAAGGCAAAAACGAGAGAGGGGAAAACTGGGAGGCATGATTTCCAAGCAAGAAAACGCTCCACACATCTTATCAGACGATACCCTGCCATGGTTAGAGAAGTTACCCATCACCACATTCTTCAACGATTATAGTCGGATTTCTAACTAGTTGGTCAATTTATTGTCAAGCTCTTGTGTGGTTGACAGCTTTTGATTCATGCCACTGCATCCCATCGATCTTTTTTGTTCTTTTTTGCTCTGGCATTCCAACAACCTTTTTAATTGTCTTTCTCTTCCATAAATTCCTGCACCATGGAAAGCTCTCAAAGCCCCGGAGATTGTCTAAAAGTGGGCGATTACAACGGCCCAAGAAGCCGCCCAACCAATCCAGGACTAAGTTCAAGCGGTAAAGTTTCTGTGCCCTTCCAGAGAGGTTTAATAACCTCGCCGGCCCTAACATCACTAGGTGACCGAAGATCATTCACCGCATTCTGCAGGACGCTGCATCTGTCCTCTTGCAACTTTTTCGCTGGCGTGACAAAGAAACGCCACAATCTGATCGGAAAGCAAAGGATTGAGACAGTCAGTCAACATCAATCGTCTATGTAGTAGTATGTTCTTCGACTCAGCACACTACATTGCTCCAAAAGACTGGACATAGTTGCACCGCGACACGCAGCGTCGTTCACAGAACGTATTTCATGAGAAAATTCGTACTGCTGTCTAAATGTGGATTCATAGAATTCAAGCTTTGATCGGCTCATAATAATTGCGTCAAGTTTTGGCTTGGTCCACGTGGGCCATTCAGCCTTTCCCCCTTTTCACTTGGAACATACACTATGGTATGATTGTTCTGTAACCAGGCCACGACCACCGGAAGGACAAGCCCAGTCATGCCCATCGATTATCCACAATTCTTCAGACCGGATCTATGTTTTGAACAAGGGATGTTCACAAGGGCGTTTCATCAATCCATATCCTATGCAGGAATTTGAAAGTGACAACAAAGTGTTGACCATCCCCAATGGATGGCATCCTCAAGCGTGAAGAAGACAAGTAAGAAGATTGTCGCATTTTCCCCGAATTCCTCTTTTGTATCTTTTGTTCTCGCAGAAAAACCATTTGGATAATGCGTTAAGACAAACCAGTGCGATAATTTACAATAGATTTGAAACAATCAGAAGGCGACTGATGTGCCATTTAATCTTTCGTACATGTATGGTATGAACAGTCCCTCTCCCATTTGTTTTTTCTGTGCACGTGGCGTGTTGCCGCTTATGTCATGTTATGTGCATGCCGGACAAGGGTCCCGGTTAGTTGAGTTCGTCTTTTTCTTGACTCGTGGAAAACGTTCTTTTCCTGCGTTTGGAACCGTCTTACATTTTTCCAGAAATAACTTTTGACTTAAGAACCATGAACCAGTCTCCTGTGCCTCCTCCCCCTGCGGACCAGCAAGGGCGCGACGGTCTACAGGTCACCTCCATCGCTACAGGCTCAAACGACTCCCATAGGTCCCAGAACATGGTGGACGACCTCCTGGGCAGTCCTCTTGAGCCTTTCCATGTACAATCCCTGAAGGCCATCGGCGCGATTGTCCCATTGACGGGACGAGTGGATTTTGTTGGAGATGTTCCAATACAGGCGGCGAACTGGTCGCTAGCCAAATGGAAGGAAACCCTACAATTAGCAACCTTTGCTCCTCTCAGCGAAGTTGCTTTAGAAGAGTGGATTGAGGATGCAGAAGCAAAATTGAAAGCGATCACCCCAACGTTATCCGTGTTCTTGACTGTTGTGGAGCTCAACAGCAGCCAGGGCCTTGTTCCTTTGCTTCAAATGGTGCAAGCAGAGTCCCAAGTGATTGGGAATCTCTCGGATTTTGCCAAATTCGTTGCCGGCTATTTATTTGATAACATGGACGGGTGCATCCAATTGGAAGCTCAAATCAACTCCCTACCAAGAGGGCAGTCAACCTTCAATGCCTATCAAAGTTTCGTGGTGAAAGTCAAACAATACGGTTACATGTGCTTACGCCATGGTAGAGCAAGTTCATTTGCTCGCCATCAACTTGCTGAAGTGTTGATAAAGGCGTTTCCAGAAGCTGTTGAGAATCGTGTACGGATGTTACACGATATTTATCAACCTTCCTCCCGCATACTGAAGCTAGCCATGGATGCGGAGATCGAGCTCAGACGAACAGGCCTTATGACAGTGGCCGGGAAAGCTGTCTACACAGCCATGGACGTGGAGACTCCACAAGACCCCCAAAGAACGGGAAGAGTCTGTTGGAACTGTGGCGACAACCACTTCCGACGAGAATGTCCTTTCCCAGATCATCGGTGTGCCAATTGCGGGGCACTTGGACATATCAGCCATTTCTGCAACAGAGGAGTCTTTAGAGACAAGGGTGGCAAGATGCGTGCCGTTGTTACACCTAAGCGTGATGCTTACAACATTGATATGAAGTTGGACAATTCCTCGACCGAACAATTAAAAGCGATGTCAGGAAACATCCAAGCAATCTTGGCGACGCGAGCTAAGACGAATGAAAAAGGTCGACAACGATATCAAAAGAAACGGATCGCAGCCGGAAAGAAACCCCGAGTTCCAAAAGAACATCCTATATACCATTGTGCCGTACCACCTTCACCTCCTGAAGAAGAAGAAGAAGATGGAACGGAAGAAGAAGATGAAGGAGAGCTACCGTCTGTGCATTGCCTGACGTTGAAGCCAGAACGGTTGTGCACAACACCAATGATGATCAATGGAATCGCCACGAGGGCGGTATTGGACAGTGGAGCCGAAATCAATTGTATAGCCAGCCTGGAAGCCGACAGGTTAGGAATTTCAGTTGATTCATCATGTCCAAAGGTGGCTTTACAAAGCCTGATGGGACCAACGAAGCGAATGCCACAATCCGTTGCAATTTCGTTTTCGTTTCCAGGCGGCGATCAAGAGGTTATTGATCGATTTTACATCTGTGAGGGAACGGTTCCCACCCTCATAGGATGTCCGTTGTTGGAGAAACTGAGAGTTGTCTCTGACTTTGGGAACCGAAAGATTACAGTTGGGAATACGTCAATTCCTTTTGTAGGGAATGTGCAGGACAGCACTCCCTTATCCCCCATTGGAACGTCCACTATGATGCAGACCTCAGAAGATGTGGAGGGGAGAATAGCCCACGTTTCGCTGGAGACAAAGGCTGCAAATCCATTGGTTGAAGACGCTGAACTGTCGAAGTTGGAGGAAGTCCTTCGTCAGTACCAGGCTAGCTTTGCTCGCCCACGTCCGGGAAACTGTAATGTCCACACAGCGCATTTGCGGGTAGACGGGCCCCCAAAACGCTTCAATCCATACACCCTTTCGTCAGCATTGCTGGAGGAGTGTTACCGTCAGGTGGAAGACTTGGAGAAAGAGGGGATGATCGTTAAGGATAACGATTGTGAATGGGCAGCGCCAATTGTCTTCGCCCCTAAGCCTAACGGGAAATGGCGAATGTGTATCGATTATCGCTATGTCAATCAATACGTACAAGATGATGTATATCCCATTCCGGTCCCGCAGGAACTCTTTATCCAGCTGAGAGAGCATAAAGTCTTCAGCACCATAGATTTGAATTGGGGATTTTGGAATGTCCCGATTTCCGAAGATAGCCAAAACTACACGGGCATGGTAGTCCCTGGCAAAGGCATTTACAAATTTAAGGTGTTACCATTTGGGTTTAAAGTATCTCCAACTCACTTTCAGAGAGCTGTTGAAAAAGCTCTAGGAGATTTAATAGCAACAGGGAAGGTCCGGATCTACATAGACGATATTATCATTGCGACTTTGACGATTTCTGATCATCTAGAGATCCTAGGGAGGGTCTTGGATCGAGTGATATCCACTGGATTCTTTGTCAATCTGGCCAAGACACAATTCTTGAGAACGGAGCTCAAGTATCTAGGGCACGTTTTGAGTCATCAAAGAGTGGCTCCGGATCCAAAGAAGGTTCAAGCGATTGTAGAAGCCCGAGCTCCTATCGATAAAGAAGGTGTGCGTTCATTCCTAGGGGCGGCTGGATACTTACGTCAGTATGTTCCCCACTTTGCCGCCGTCGTAGAACCCATCAGTCAACTGACGAGAAAAGGAAAGAAGTTTGACTGGGGTGAAGAACAGGAACTGGCGTTTAACCAGATAAAAGAAGCAATAATCAATACAACGTACCTTTCGCTACCCAACTTCAACTATGGGTACGAGATATTTTGTGATGCCTCAGACACAGCGATGGGCGCGTGTCTTACCCAAAATTATGGTGAAGAGAGGCATTACATTGCTTTTGCCTCAAAGTTATTCACCGAGACCGAGAGAAACTGGTCAACAATGGAGAGAGAAGCTTTCGCAGTTGTCTGGTCGTGTGAAACCTTTGATGGATATCTCCAAGGCTCACGGCCAACGGTGTTTACCGACCATCGGAATTTGGAATGGTTGTCATCTGCAAAGAAGGGAAAGCTTCGTCGGTGGGCTCTGCGGTTGATGGAGTACCGACCCATTATTAAATATATAAAAGGAGATGATAATTGTATTGCGGACTGGTTGTCCCGCTCCTTACCTCCAACTGGAGATGACTTGGGAACTTCGGCGTTAGTTCCACTGGTGAACTTTGTAACGGAGGAGAATAACAGCAGTTTCTCTTCTCTTCTGACCTTGGATACAATCGTGGAAGCTGCAAGAGCAGATGAATTACCTAAGGCAGTCATATGGAAGGATGACTTACCGATTCACTACAAGAATGCACGTTTATATGTAGCTCCTCCTCTTCGACAACAAATTGTCTATTGGTTCCATGCCAGTAGATATGGAGGACATGCTGGGAGCAAGAAGACCATCAAGAAAATTCAGAAGTACTTTTGGTGGCCTCACTTACCTTCGGATGTGGAGAAATATGTGCATTCCTGTCCGATATGTGTTTCCCTTCGCCAATATCCACGTCGAGTCTTGTTTTCGGATGTGCTGAACCGTCCACTGCTGTTTCAGCTTCTTTCAATGGACGTGATTGGGCCACGAGATTGGTTTGGCCAACAGTTTTTCATTTTAACTGCGGTGGATCATCATTCACGATTCATGATGGCTACTTGTCTTCTTCGTCATCCAAGTAGTTCTGATGTCATTTCGTTTCTTCGACATTTGTGGATGCCATCGTGTGGTATCCCCCATGCGATCCTAATGGATAATGCCTCCTACTTCAGAAGCCGAGAAGTGACTGAGTTCTTGTCACAAACTTTAGGAGTGAAAGTCCTCTTTGCCTCCAAATATCACCCTCAAGGAAATGGAATTAATGAGGCTTCTCATAGGCTATTGGAGTTTGCCATAAAGACATCGGTTGGCCCTGTACCTTTGTCTTTTCCTCAAATTGTCGCCGATGCTGTCTTGGTGTACAATGCAACTCCTCTTCTCAGTGTTGGAAACACCCCGGGATCGTTAGTTTATGGACAAGATCTGGTTTTGCCAGGTCTGCAGGCTTTTACTCAAGGCGCCACGGAAGAGACGCGCTTGAAGATTTTGGCTGAGTATCGCCTTCTTGGCAGCATTTCAGATGAACTTGTCCAATTGGCGCAACAAAAGATGCCAGTGAATATTGTT
>NW_026578225.1:107500-167500 GCF_029603195.1 Condylostylus longicornis | reverse complement strand
ATGCGGACGGCTCCCGCTGCTGTATTGGAGGTAATGATTAGGTTGCCACCACTGCATCTCCATACAGTAGTAGAGGCCCGGTTAATGACTTACCGACTTTTCTCTGGCAAGGAAAAGATAAGGCTAAAATTGGCCAACGTGATAATTAATGATAATGATAATGTAAGGTATAATACTTCTTATTTTAATAGATTTTAATTTTATTGTTTGTTTTCTTAATTAAAAGACAATAAGCTTTGATAAAGTGCGTATGTAGCGCACGAAATATATTAGAAAAACAAATAGTATTTTATTCGGAATAAAAGGTAGTTTTCTTTTCATATACCTAAAAAAAAACAAAAAAAATTTATGAACTTTTAAATAACAGTAAATGTATTATTAGTAACGTTATACATAACTTCTCTTCCGTAAAGCTAGAATTCTGTGGAATTTTGTTAATATTACGTTTTTTCTTGAATTTTTTCATAAAAATCTAATCTATGGTTGAGTGGTTCTGTCGTGCGGGCAGAATATATCGGCCAAATGATCCGCAAACCCATTTGCCTTGTCCTTGTCAGTTTTTGCCCACGTTCTATTTTTGTTTTAATAGGAGCGAGATGTTTGATAGGTTGCTTCATTTTCTTTCTTGCCCTCAACAGTGAGTAATTGGTTTTCTCACACGCCGTCAAATTTTGAACATAATTGGCAACCGAATCCTCTTTGTATTTTCTAATACAGCGTCCTAGTTGCCGCATTTTGAATAATTTTAGTAAACTTTTCGGCCTTCTCATCTATGTGCTGGGTCGTTCTTATTCTTTTCCTTAGATCTATTTGCGTTCAATCTCTAAGCGAAATTTTGACCATTCTGTAGTTAATCTTATCATGTAGCTCGATAAAATTTTTCGAAATCCGTTTTGTTACGAAGAAATCTATTAAATCTGGACACTTATTAACATTGGTTGGCCAGTACTTTGGCTTCGCAGTAGAGTGAAAAAGGCACCCCGTGCCGCCAATTGCTGTCCTAAATTCTCTTCCTCTAGTTGAAGTATGCCTTGAACCCCAATCAGTATGCTTGGCGTTAAAGTCACCACCCAATATAAATCTATCTCCTTGGTCTGTCAGAACGCCTTGAAACATTTCTGCCGTAATTTTAAATCTAGGGTGACAATATAACGCAGCCACTCTAAATTTCTGATTAGTCGAAGCGATCTGATCCGCCGTCATTTGCATTCCCTCGGTTTGCGTCTGGTGCGGATCGCAATGCACTATATTTTCTTTTATTATTATCGCCGTTCCGCCCTTCGCTATATTTCTAGGGTGGTTTGAGCTGTAAATTCTATAACCTGGAAAACGAATCCTGCTTCTTAAAGTCATATGAGTTTCAGTTACGAGGCACACGTCTATATTCTGTGTATGAAAAAAACTGCAAGCATGTCCTTTTTATTTGCAATACCATTGCAATTCCATGTTGCTATTTTAAAATTACCTCGTGCCATCATTTACCAGGTCTTTTGGCATTCGATTTTTTCCCTTCGCTCTCTAAAACGCTCAATCTATGAGAGATTTTGTCCATCATGTCTAGCATGTTCTGCATCATATTTTCATTTTATACAAAACATTCACGTCATTGGCTCTTGCTTTATTGCTCGTGCCACCGTCATCAGTTTTCGTTTGAAAAACGTGCTTGTATGTTACGTCTTTTGATACTATTCTCCAGGCGAATTGCCTCGGTGGCCGGTCAGAATTCCTCTTCAAATTGTTGTTGCTGTTGTTATTTCTACGTTTTTGCAGTTCCTTAGCTACAAAGCATCCCGTATGGTTTGCTGGGTGGGCCTCCAAACAATTGGAACACTTTGCGGCAGCACGCTCAGGCTTACTACACTCTGATGTTAAGTGCCTTCCTGCATATTTAACACAATTCGGTTCTCTCTGGCAAAATTTTTGTGAATACACATACCTTTGACACCCTTTACACTGTGGAATGGTCCTATTCTTTCGAAGTGCCTCTATCCTAACTTTCATCCTGTTTATGTGATCGATTTCATAAATTTTTTCATCTCCTCGTCATTTGAGAATGTTAACATAAACAGCGGTAGAGGCACCATAATGTTTTTCCAATTTTCTTTTATTTTTTTAATTATATTGGTTACATCTAAAATCTTTTAACCCCTAGAGGTTAAGTCCTCTTTTATATCCTCCAGTTTACAACTGGGGTGAAGATCTCTTATCATGACTTTTATTGTTGTGGTCTGCTTGTTTTCATAGATCCATTCATGGTTCTGGTAAGATTCCTGTAGTCCATTTTTAATGTTGACTCTATTTGATTATAGTCAATCACATTACTTATGACTACTGGAGGCGGTCTAGGATTTTTCGTGACATCGGCTCGACTTTTAGAATTAGGAACATCCGTTTACTCAGCGTTGATTGTCACCTGAACCACTTCCGGATATAATTTCCGCTTTTCTTTTTTTACAGGACCTCTTTTCTTTAGGATCCAATCCGTTTTTCTGGCGAGTTCTTCCTCATCTGTTGAGTAGGCGTCCAAGATTGACCTGACTACTATGATTAGACTTATTGTCTAATTTGCACATGTTTCTCTTTCTTTAGCTTTTCATTTTCAGCCTTCAATTGAAGAACCTCGTTTTTCAAAGCCACACAGAGCTAGTTGGTTAATCCTTTTATGTATGTCTGCATTCTGATCATCACTTTTTTTGGCTTGAGCTTTACTCATGTTTATATTCTTATTGGTCTGTGGAGCTTGAGTGCTCGGCAGTCCACCTTCCATATTTTTATTCTTTTCTAAAATCCGCACATCAGATGTAGGTGGTGAAGGCCGGGTTTTCGCGTTTCTCCTGAACCTATTAATCAATTGCAATAAATGGCTCTCCCCAGAAATTATACGTACTACCTTGCACGAGTGAATTATTCTCAAAGGCTAGTAGAAGAAAACTTCGAAATAAAACAAAACACATGTAATGAACAAAACACAAGGATTGTATACCCCAGATGGTAATCCAGTAATGCTGGAAAACCCACTCCCTTCGAAAGCTGGTCTCTTGGATTCTTGATCCACTTATTGCATAGTAGATCGGCGACCCATTTAGTCATGATATTTAGGGGTCATGAGACTATCCCCTTGGTAATTGCCGACAAAAATGACAGAGTTAATGATGATAATTCTCAGAAAAAGTCCAAAAACTCTGCAGAAGACAAAAAATCAAAACCCAAGAGGGTAATATGAGAAACGGTCTTAAACAGAAGAGTAAATTCGATACTAAGGACTCAAGAATAACCGATTTAGAGAGTCTTGGTAAGGTGCTACAAAACGAGATCCGCTAATTACAAGCAGAGAAAGCAAATTTAAAAAATCAAATAACATCTATATCAACAGAAAAGAAGAACAAAGATGCGAAAGTTATTGTATATGAAACCGACGAGGAAGAACGTGCTAGAGAAAATGACTGGATCCTAAAACAGAATAATGCAAGGAAGTGAAAAATTTAAAAGTCTCCTAAAACAAAATCAGAGAGGACTGTTAAAAAAAATAATGAAACTAGCCCTAAAATGAAGGCTGAAAATCCAAAGAAGCACAAGCCTCCTCCGGCTACTAGAGTAACATAAAAAACTAGTCCCACATAGTTAAGATATTAAAAGAAGAAAAAATACCTATGTTGACCCTAATGTTGATCAATATGTTGAATAATGACCAATTAAAATAAATGTGGAAAATGAATACAGATTGCTAACAAAAGCTATAAATAAGGCTAGAGTGGAGTGGCACCCGTATGAGAATAAACTGACAATCCCAGTTAAAGTTATGGCTAGAAATCTCCATCCATCGTATCAGCAAATTCTTTAAATGTCTAGATGTCTAGATGTAAATAAGATCAAAAGAAAAAAAAAATGAAAAATATATTTCAGTAAAATTTCCGCTCTTTATGTTATCTTTTGACCATACAAAAGAGATAACCAAAATCTATAAAATAGAATACCTACAGCACATGAGAGTAAAAATTGAAGTTCTTAGAAGCAGTAAGCCCAATCGGTAATGCAAAAGATGCCAGAGATTTGGACACACAAAAGTTTTACCAAACAGAAGCAAAATTTGTAAAATGTGCTGGTAATCGTACGACAGCAGAGTGCAACAAGAAGGATAATTTTCAGTTCAAATGTGCGAATGTGACACAACCCGCTTGGGCTTCAAAGAAAAATAGGATATAAGAATAGTAATAAGGAACCTGAGAACAAAACCCCGCAAATGGAAAGAACCGATGAAAACGTTATGCAAATAAAAGGTAGTTTTCTTTTCACATACCTAAAAAAAAACAAAAAAAATTTATGAACTTTTAAATAACAGTAAATGTATTATTAGTAACGTTATACATAACTTCTCTTCCGTAAAGACTAGAATTCTCTGGAATTTTGTTAATATTACGTTTTTTCTTGAATTTTTTCATAAAAATCTAATCTATGGTTGAGTGGTTCTGTCGTGCGGGCAGAATATATCGGCAAAATGATCCGCAAACCCATTTGCCTTGTCCTTGTCAGTTTTTGCCCACGTTCCATTTTTGTTTTAATAGGAGTGAGATGTTTGATAGGTTGCTTCATTTTCTTTCTTGCCCTCCACAGTGAGTAATTGGTTTTCTCACACGCCGTCAAATTTTGAACATAATTGGCAACCGAATCCTCTTTGTATTTTCTAATATAGCGACCTAGTTGCCGCATTTTGAATAATTTTAGTAAACTTTTCGGCCTTCTCATCTATGTGCTGGGTCGTTCTTATTCTTTTCCTTAGATCTATTTGCGTTCAATCTCTAAGCGAAATTTTGACCAATCTGTAGTTAATCTTATCATGTAGCTCGATAAAATTTTTCGAAATCCGTTTTGTTACGAAGAAATCTATTAAATCTGGACACTTATTAACATTGGTTGGCCAATACTTTGGCTTCGCAGTAGAGTGAAAAAGGCACCCCGTGCCGCCAATTGCTGTCCTAAATTCTCTTCCTCTAGTTGAAGTATGCCTTGAACCCCAATCAGTATGCTTGGCGTTAAAGTCACCACTCAATATAAATCTATCTCCTTGGTCTGTCAGAACGCCTTGAAACATTTCTGCCGTAATTTTAAATCTAGGGTGACAATATAACGCAGCCACTCTAAATTTCTGATTAGTACCTTCCATATTTTTATTCTTTTCTAAAATCCGCACATCAGATGTAGGTGGTGAAGGCCGGGTTTTCGCGTTCCTCCAGAACCTATTAATCAATTGCAATAAATGGCTCTCCCCAGAAATTATACGTACTACCTTGCACGAGTGAATTATTCTCAAAGGCTAGTAGAAGAAAACTTCGAAATAAAACAAAACACATGTAATGAACAAAACACAAGGATTGTATACCCCAGGTGGTAATCCAGTAATGCTGGAAAACCCACTCCATTCGAAAGCTGGTCTCTTGGATTCTTGATCCACTTATTGCATAGTAGATCGGCGACCCATTTAGTCATGATATTTAGGGGTCATGAGAATATCGCCTTGGTGATTGCCGACAAAAATGACAGAGTTAATGATGATAATTCTCAGAAAAAGTCCAAAAACTCTGCAGAAGACAAAAAATCAAAACCCAAGAGGGTAATATGAGAAACGGTCTTAAACAGAAGAGTAAATTCGATACTAAGGACTCAAGAATAACCGATTTAGAGAGTCTTGGTAAGGTGCTACAAAACGAGATCCGCTAATTACAAGCAGAGAAAGCAAATTTAAAAAATCAAATAACATCTATATCAACAGAAAAGAAGAACAAAGATGCGAAAGTTATTGTATATAAAACCGACGAGGAAGAACGTGCTAGAGAAAATGACTGGATCCTAAAACAGAATAATGCAAGGAAGTGAAAAATTTAAAAGTCTCCTAAAACAAAATCAGAGAGGACTGTTAAAAAAAATAATGAAACTAGCCCTAAAATGAAGGCTGAAAATCCAAAGAAGCACAAGCCTCCTCCGGCTACTAGAGTAACATAAATAAAGTTGGGTCAAACCAATGGTTTGTATTGTATCACTTTTCCCTTCAACAAGTGAAAATTCTGCTTTTAAATACAGTCTATGTATAGCTATCACACTATTAAAATTGTTTTCATTCATATACAAAACTATTTCTAGGATTGCATATATTTAGGATGACGCATATATGCAGTCTTTGAAATAAAGCAAAAATTAATATAAAAAGGGGTTAACATAATGCTCGATTTTAAGGGTTAATTGTGTGAGTTAAGAAAAATAATTATATTTTTTAATTTCATGGGATTTACCGTTAGCTTCTTGCGTTCATAAAAATTTGGAAAAGCTTGCGGTTTCGGAAATATAAGGTGTCAAAAATTCAAATTTTACGAATTTCAAGAGGTGATAACTTGAGAGGGGGTGGAGATGGAAAAAAATTTTCTTCTAACAAAATGAACTATTTATTAATATCTAAAAGCTCCTAAAATTTCAAGCTTCTACAGGCTGGGGTCTAGAAGAAAAACGACATCAAAAATTTGGAAAAAAAAGACTTTAAATAACGGTAAATTTGAGCGGCCATTTTGTTTTTCTTAAGTTGAACTATAGTATACCGCGCAAGGGGAAGCAAGCCAGTGCCTTTCTGCTTTCCACTTATGGTTTCATTGCAACAAATATTTAAAAAAGGCCATTTTTAGGGTTTTGGGGGGGTATAACTTCTAGAGGGGGGGAGATAGGTAAAAATTTTGTTCTACGGAAATAAGTTTCTAGTGAAGATCTATGTACGTATTAAATTTCAGCTTTCTATCTTCAAAGTTGTAGAAGTTTTGTAAACAGACACACGGACAGACGGACGGACGGACGGACGGACGGACGGACGGACAGAGTGAAACTAATAAGCACTTTTTTCAAAAAATTTTTTGGAAAAGTGCTAAAAACTAGTCCCACATAGTTAAGATATTAAAAGAAGAAAAAATACCTATGTTGACCCTAATGTTGATCAATATGTTGAATAATGACCAATTAAAACTAAGTGAAAAAACAACTAGAATATTATTTAAGCCCAGTTTGTCAAATAGTACTACAGATTGGGCGAGTTTCAAATACGAATAATAAAAAATATTGACGTAAATATTAGTACACAATCAAGAGAACGATTACTCTTGAGTTAAAAGAATATATTGAAATTATACAAAAAGCTGCATAGAACAATACAAAAATGTCAAAGTACAAACCGACAGCAAATAGCTATCCTAAAGAAACAACTGGTGATAAAACTGTTTTAAGCAAACTTTTCCAGGTGCTTAAAAGAAAAATTCAAGAATTTAAATCGGCAAAATACGAAAATTATATCAAGAACTTGTCGGAAACGAAGGAAATGAATTATTCCATATGGAACGTTAAAGAGCAAAACAGGACCAATTAAGCACGCTCCGCCACTGATAAAAGCAAATGGAGGTTTGGCGAGGAGCAATAAATAAAGTACCAAATACTTTACATCAAACGGAAGCAAGCAGCATAGCTCCACTTACTGAATTAGATATTGCGGAAGAGGTAAGATCCCTGAAGTTCAATCCAGACAAGGTACTGAAATATTTGATGGAAATCATGAATGCAGCTATAGATTTAATGTATGTTCCTTGTGCTTGCAGAGTGGTAGAAGTAATTATGGTGCCCAAACCCGGGAAATCCTTGAGGGAAACAAAGTTTTACAGGCCCATTTCACTGTTACCAATGATACCTGAACCTTTTAAAAAGCTGGTATTAAGGAGATTGAAACAAATAATAGAAAATAGGGACCTCATACCAAACCATCAATTTGGATTTAGAAGAAACCATTCCATAGAATAACGAATCCATAGAATAACGAATATTATAGAAAAAAACTTAGAAAATATAGAAATCTGCTCTTATATAATTCAGGAATTCGACAAGGTAATATGCAAAGGCCTTATTTTAAGTTAGAACAAATAGTAGCATCACCATTTGGAACAATTTTGGAATCTTACTTAGCTGATATATTATTTAGAATTAAACAAGACGCTGAATATTCCACGCTAAGAGAAATAAGAACAGGTGTACCTCAAGGCAGTATATTGGACCCAACGTTGTACTTGCTTTACAGAAGTAATCTACCACAAATTGAAAACGCTACGTTAGCCACTTTTGCTGGCAATACTGCTATATTGCCAGTAGGATCAAACACTGACAATTCGACAAAAAATGGACGAAAGGTTGGGAAATGAAGTTTAATGAAACAAATGCTCGTCTAGAAGGGCATATAAACATGCAAGCAGCTCAGCTGCTAGACAATGGCGTTATGGCAGAAAAGCTCAAACAAACAAGACCTTTCGATCAAACACAAAATGCCAATTTCCTTATGGAAAGTATGATTCCGTACGGAAAGACAAAGTTAGCGCAGAGGTAAAAGTTGGTCTGTAGAACCAGTTTTATACGTTCAGAGATTAGGTAATTTTTTAGGATATGAGTCTCGCTCACCTACTGTCGGAGAAAAAAGGCAGGTAGCCATCCTTCTTCTTTGAAAAAAAAAATTTGGTAAAAGTTTTGCTGATATCCAATTTTAAAATTGTAAAATTGGGGTTGTTGCATTTTGTTGGAAAATTTTAAAAACTTTGAAATAACAGGAAGTGTTGCCTTATATCCAACTCCATTATTAGTAACTTTATACATAAGTTGCTTTAATTGTAGTCATTACAAATATGATTGATTGCATTTTTTTCGATTAATATGATTCGATTTTTTCAAAATTAATATGATTCGGTTATTACAAAATTAAAATTAGATACATATGTATAATATATATATAATCATACCCGCTTTGAAATTTTTGGCTGCAAGCAATTTTCTTCTATAAAACTCATTACGCCTCAAAATGCTCTTTATTTGTCATTTTTATGATGAAGATTTATCAAGATGAAAGTGTATATTTATATTACATTAAAATAATTTACTTGCTAACTTTGTTCGAATTTATTTGCTGGGCACTTCCAAATAAAATATCACTTGCCTAACCAGGGAAAATCGAGCTTGCCCTTGTGCAGCGACAGTACCCAGTGTTGCAATTGTTTTGGATGGCTTTTCCAATTCTCTTAGGAATATCTTCAGTATTATACTTGGAACATGGATATTATAGGCGAGAACGTAGGAAGCTAAAGTAAGTCGTAATAACTGTTAACATATCAGACTAAAACTATTTCAGACTTTAGCTCAAACTTAAACAATTTGCTACGAAAATGATAATCAAAATAAAAATCAGCTCGCAATGAAACTTTCGCAATTTTATTTTTAAAAAATTTGATAAGAATAGAGTAATTCCTATTATTTGCCGCCAGTCAGAGTATAATATCAAACGGAGTTAAATTATACAAATTTTATCAGACTCAGAATAAATGGTATATTTTATCGCATATGCAAAGAGCAACAAAATGAAATGCATTCAACTTAGTAATCGTAAACCTGCAAATTAGTAAATTTTACAATAAATTAAAAATATAATTTTTTATTAAAATTTTATAGCTTTTATTATTCTTAATCTCATATTTATTTTCTATTTTCAAATATTTAGTATTATCAAAAACAACTTAGACAATTACATTAATCAAACATATTCTGATAGTTGCATTACTTGAAGTGATGGGATGAGAATTTGGTATTATTAACAAGAATTTTGTTTTAAATACAGAATTTCGAATTTCGGAATTTATTTTATTCAGAAAATTACAAGATTTTTAAATAACAAACAATCACGTCAAATGCTGCAACAAATAGAATATGGGTGAGTGTGATAATTAAATTGAGATGCCAATTTATTATAAATTCTCAATTTAAACACATGCTTTTAGTTCATTCTGACATATTTTAAGCAAAATTTTTTAGTAGATAAAACATTTACATGAATGACCGTTTCCCAGTATGTGAAAGATTTGGCGAATATGTTAATCACGCCATTTGCTTGATTTTGCAAAATAACAATTTTTTGCAATTTTGCAATTTTCACAAATAAAAAACTATTTCTAATTTCATTCACCATCGAATTCCATTGAACACTAAATTTCCGCTTTTCTAGTTCATTAATTGATAATTGATTGTCACACTTTAATTTGTTGTCATAAATAATATTGTCATCCCCTTATTCCAAAGTTCTTCTATACTACAAAAAAAATTATTAAACTACTTTCACTAACAAATTTTATTTAAAATAACTTGTTTTCGTCGTCATTTATTTCACATATAAAAATCACTATGTATCAAAAAAAAACTAACATAATAATCAATTCCGTTGGCAATGTCAATTGGGACTTATAATGCGCACATTGTGTCGTGTTGGAATTCATGACCAGCGTTAGTTGGGCCCATTTGGTGTACTGAGGAACGACCAACTTGCAATAATCGTATTAATCAAAAAAGTTCATCATTTTATTTATAAGTATGTATGCATGTACATATGCTTATTATATTTAGTAGAAAATTGGATCTTATTCTGAGTATCAAATCTATATGTGAGAGTGACAATTATCGTAAAATTTCGATATTTCTTATTGCGAATACAAACCAATAGGCTAAATATCAGCCTAGCTTACTGATTCGATAATCAGAACAAGCCCCATTATCTTAAATAGTTATAAAATAAACTGAAAGAACTTGTTAATTAAAATTTTTATGATTAGCTTTTGATTCATTTAAAAAAAAATTGTTTCGAAAAAGAAGAAGAACGTATTTATTTTTTTTCTAACGAATTATGGAAAATAGTTTTAGAAGTGAGTGACGGTTAACCATTATGTAAGTGAAAGGGTAACCATATTCATAAGTAAATCTGCAGAAGAACATCTTTTCAATGATTCTCTGTCACCAGCGGAATGCCTTCTTCCATAATTTGTAAATGAGTTACTACGCCGATCTCCTCTCTTTTTTTGCTTTGAACGTTGCACATCCCTTTTACTGTTACCAAATAAATAAACGTTATCAAAACCAGATATATCTGGATCAGCATCACTTTCAACATCACTGTAATTGCTATAATTTAATGTGACTTGAGAAGGCATTGTCAAAGACGAGCCAGGATAATTTTCTGAATTCTGTGTTGATAAAATTTTTGATTTAGTTTGTATCGCTTTAAAAAAATTCATCGCGTTACTAACTCTATTACTTTCTTCTTTTCTTAAACTATTGTCATAGAGTTCATTATTTAGAGTTCCGTGATCGGAAGATAGATCTGAGCCAAAAGTTGTAGCATTACTGAGATATGAGTTTCTGAAAGTTAATTGAAAGAAAAATAAATTAATAATTTTTTTGCATTAGATTATAATTTATCGTGGTCAAAACAAAGTTTACTGCATAGTTTTGAAGTTTGAAAATGCGACATTATAGAGTAAAATTTTTTTAATCTTTTTTTTGAGTATAAGAATGTTTTTCTTATTTTGAGGAAACTAATAAATAATCAAATACAAATTATTTGATTTGTTATACGTTACATACATACACATTTGATTTGCGGTTTTTTAAATAAATTGTACATGTAACATACATATATGAATATTTTATTCTAAAACGAGAAAAAAAGTAGAGTTGACCTTGTCAACTCTGTGATACCCGTACGAATTTGTTATCCTATGTGCGAATAAAAATTGCATAACTGAGTATGGGACAGACTATGACTTTAAGTTGCCGTATTACCATATTAATTTATGCAAAATTTCAGTACTATGTGTTTTTCAAAATACTGGTTGTGCCAAACTACTATTGAAGTTGTATGGCAGCTACCAGAAAGAGCCAAGAAATTTTAGCGAATTTTATCAAGCACATCGGCACTACTAATATATTCACTTGTGTGAAATCTCAATATCACAGCTTTTATAGTTTCTCAGATATAGCCAAATAACTTTTGAAGTTGCATGGCAGGTACCAGAAGGAGTCAAGTAATTTCAACAACTTTTGTGGGACACATTGGCCCTACTAATATATTCGTTTCTATGAAATTTCAATACCATAGCTTATTTAGTTTCTGAGATATAGGCAAATAACTTTTGAAGTTGTATGGCAGGTACCAGAAGGAGCCAAGTAATTTTAACAACTTTCATGAGACACATTAGCCCTATTAATATATTCGTTTGTGTGAAATTTCAATACCATAACTTTTATAGTTTCTGAGATATAGCCAAATAAATTTTGAAGTTGTATGGCAGCTACCCGAACCGGTACTCCGATCATGTCCAATTTAAATAGCGTTCTGACACTTACTACAATAAATCATTTGTGAAAATTTGGTGAACTTAGCTCAATTAGTTTTTGAGTTATCGTTCGGACGGACGGACGGACGGACGGACAGACAAAGCTAAATCAACTCAGAATTTGACGCTGATCAAAAACATACACTTGAGTCTATATCTAAGACCGTTATTTCTTAGCGTTACAAACGGTAAGCCAAATTTAGTATACCCTTCGAACATACGTTCGTACGGGTATAAAAAGCCCCAATTTAAAAAATACACATTTTTACCGACCGTATTGTGTAAACAATAGGTAGGTTATGTAATGGCAACAAATTTTTGCATATCGAGTTTTCGGTGGGAACGTACTTCTCCATAGTAGCGAAGTGTAAATAAACTATTTTTAGCAACCTGTCGGTCTGTCGGTCTGTGTATGCACGCGTGTATCTCAAGTTCGGCTGAACCGATTTTGAGGAAATTTTATATGTAAGTTTATTTCCACCATGGCACGGATTGATCAACTTTTGGTATATATCAGGCCTCAGAAACTGCACTTTTTAGCGGGCCTGTTTTACATTTTTGAACATTTTGAAGACAATATTCAACCGATTTACTTGAAATTTTATATATAAGTTCAGCTTGACCGTCCGCAAAAATTCGTAGCTTTTGGAACAAATCAGGCATCGGCAACTAAACGTTTACTACAGGCCAAATATACATTTTTGTGTGTATAAAGAGAAATAATTGACCGATTTCATTGAAATTTAATATTTGAATTTCTCGTATTAAAACAATGAACATATAAATTTTTTGGAAAGATCAGGCATCGGCAACTAGACGTTTACTAAGGGCCAAATACACAATTTTGTGTATATAAAGAGAAATAATCAACCGATTTCATTGAAATTTAATATATGAATTCCTCATATTAAAGCAATGAACATATAAATTTTTTGGAAAGATCAGGGCTCGAAAACTGATCTGCGGGCCGATTTTACATTTTTCACCATATCCACAGAACAAATTGATGGAATTTCTTGATATTTGATATTTGAGTTCTGGTTGTTACCGAAACTAACTGGCGAGCATTTCAGGGAATTCGGGTAGCACAAAGCGAAACTCTACTAGGAGCCAAATTTACATTTTTCTAGGTATATTAACTATAAGCTTACTAATGTCCTAAAAATTGGAAAGAAGTATTTAACAGACATTTTTATAATATTCTGTAACACTTTCATTTAACTAGGTAATACACAATGCGGTCGGTTATGTGCTGACCACATCAGATTTTTTTAAATTCATGTACATATTGTACAGAGTTACTTGCACTAATTCCATATTTTTATTAAGGAACTCAATTCAAGTTTGTATAACCGTAGTTCTGAAACTTCATTTAACGAGGAGAAATAATTTTCGTTTACATTGTCGAAACTTATTTCCTCGTTTAAGTTTTTGATGTTTTATCTATTGGGTGTTTGAATGCTCGTGATTTTGGTGTATTTTTTCAAATTTGAGAAAATGTACATTAGATATTTATGAGTTTGTTAATTTTGTATGATATGTCATACCCAAAATGAATACTTTTGATACAATCACATATACAGGATGATTCAGTAAAGAGTACAATATTGTATATCATTGTCTAGGGCATCAAAAATAGGTAAAATTTTTGTCGTGAAATAGTTGTCAAAACTCAACTGTTTTCGAGATACAGGGATTTTACGAATTTTTATTTGACCAAGCTTTTTTGGTTAAAAAGATAGAGGCTTCAAATGAACAGTTTCTGAAAGAGCTAGTATAGGGCTTGAAAGCAACATATTACTTGAATTGGTATTTCATGTATTTTAGGAATACCAAATGAACTGCCTTGTATTATGCCGCAGTCCTCATCGCCAAGTGTGCTTTTAATTTATCACACTCAGAAAATTGTTTTCGCTTACTAAAAAAACTTTTAAACTAATTAAACTCAGTGCTATTATTCCCATTACATATAGTACTATAGCTTTTTTCAAATCAAAGAAAATCGCAGTAGTCTTTTTTATACCAATACGAACGTATGTTCGAAGGGTATAAGAACGTATGTTACCGTTTGTAACGCTAAGAAATAAGATTCTGAGATATAGGCTCACATATATGTTTTCGATCAGCGTCGAATTCCAAATCGATTTAGCTTTGTTTGTCTGTCCGTCCGTTCGTTCGTCCATCCCAACGATAACTTAAAAACTTGAGCTAAGTTCACCAAATTTTCACAATTAATTTATTTTAGTAAATGCCAGAACCCTATTTAAATTGGCTGTGATCGAGGTACTGCTTCGGGTACCTGCCATACAACTTCTAAATTTATTTGATTGTATCTCAGAAACTATAAAAGCTGTGGTATTGAAATTTCGCACAAGTAAATATATTAGCCAATGTGTTTGATAAAAGTCGTTGAAATTGCTGGGTTCCTTCTGGTAACTGCCATACAACTGGAAAAGTTATTTGACATTATCTTAGAAATTATTGCAGTTATAATATATAAATTTCGTGAAAACAAGTATATTTTTAGGGCTGTTATGTGTGATAAAAATCGTTGAAATTTCTTGACTCCTTGTGGTAGCTGTCAGACAACTTCAATAGTAATTTTTTTCATAACTTAGAAAATATTGAAAACACAGTACTGAAATTTTGCATAAGTTAATATGATAATACGGTTACTTAAAGTCTGTCCCAATGTCAGCTATGGCATATTCATTCTCACACAGGATAACAAATTCCTACGTGTATCACAGAGTTCACAAACTCAACTCTATTTTTTCTCGTATTTTTATAAATTCTGGGTTGTATTTCGGATATCACATTAAATAGGGCTGCTTGGGTATTAATTTTTTTTTAAATCTATATGCTTACTCAGAGTCAATTTGGCATTGCTCAAGTACTTCACTAGTTGCATGTTAACAAATGTTTCAATTATTTTGCTAATAGTAGTGCATATAGAAATCGGTCTGAAATTATTTTTAATTATCTCAGGGATTTTGAATTGACTTAGAGAAGCGTTTACAACACACATTTTCTTGTCAGCTAACTCATTCTTGCATTTTTCAGCAGAATTGTTGACATATCCCATAGATCTTTTGTAGCAGAACTGAACAAGAAATTAATTAATTTCAGAATTTCGTGTTTATTGATGACTTGAGAGTTGAAGTACTGCAGTTTTCTTATCTTAGGACAGTAGATAAATTCACAATCTTTTGCCATTTTTGTTTACCTATACTGCAGTAGTATATATTAAAATTTTCTACTTTTGCATTTTTTTCATCTGCGCTATCTATGTTAGCAAAAACTTTCTGTTATTGTCGTTGTTGCAGTTTAATTTTCTTTAATAAAGTTCCAATTTTTTCTTGGATCTTCTACTGCTTTTTCAAATTGATTTTCCATACTTCTCTCTACATTTTCTTTTTATATTAGTGAATCCATGTCCCCAGTATTTATACTTAAATTCCAGATATTCAGAATTACGATTTTTTACGTATTTCCGAAACCAAAAATTTTTTATTCCCATTAAATTAATACAATTATCATATATCCAGGGTGCATAAATATTTTTTACTACTTTTCGATTTGGCAATAATGGTTGCGCTATTAATAGCTTTTTGGCTTTTATATATTATTTCATTAGCAATGTTATTTACATACCTTTGATAGTTAAATTGAACTTCATTTCACTAATTACTTTGTACAGCTAATTTTTATTTCTGTTTTTGGCATATTTGCTTTTATTTCTATTGTTAAGTCTAAATGCTCAGAAAAATTGCGTTGAGAAAAATCATAGATAACATGGTGGCAAAAGAAATATCCACTGAACTCGACAATATTTTTATAATTTGTAATAGAATTATCACGCCAATTTCTTAAATCAAAATTGATATTACCTGTTGATACAGTATTCTTAGATTTTAGGGGAAATCATCAACTAGTGCAGAACATCTCTCAGGTGGTCTATAAATGGATACAACATTGTACTTCTTACCATTAAAGGCTATTTTAATGGATATAAAGCTATTAAAGTCATCACTCATAGGTTTGTGGGGATTCATACGTAAAACTTTCGTGCACAAATACTGTAGATCACCTTGTAGAGATAAATCACCTTGTAGTGGTTTTCTAGAAGAAAACTTGGGAGTAAAGCCTTTAATATTTATTTGATGAATATTCTTGTTTACCTGGATATTCAATGGTATATCATAAGATGGATTATTAGAAATCAAAGTATGACTCATGTAATACTCTAATAATTTTCTATTAAGAGTGTTTACGTTTGAATAATCTACTATACTTTACCCAAGTAAATTAAATTATTTTGTTCGTCTTCATATCTCTTGCCCATTTGGACAAATAGCCGAACTACGGAGTAAGTTTTTTATTAATAAATATTCGTTCTGTACCGTTATTCCCATTACAACGTATTCATTATTAGTTTCCTTTTCTTTATTAAATTTATATATGGCTCACCTGATTTTTTAAAATTATTATTATTAATTCATACGATCGATACGATTATATGTTGTATCTCCATACCAACTTCTTTGAGCAAAATTTTTTATTGCACACTTAGGGTTATCTTCATCTGAAATTCTCAATCAACGAGTTTCGATTTGATTATTTATTTAGCTTCATTATTCATCTGCCTCATTTTTTCAATTTCTATTTTATTATGCAATATTCAATATTTTAATTAAAAATTCAAAGTTTAATTAAATTTAATTTAAAGTTCTCCACAATCAAGCTATCTATATAACTTTTAAATTCCTTGACCTTGATCTTTGGAGTTGTTGAAAATCAATATTTGGCATTGACTGGTTTTGAATTATAAGTTCCAGCTTGTTATCTAATGTTCGAATATCTATTGTATGCTTCGAATTTTTATTAGCATTATTATGCGAAGGAGTATTTAAGTTGTTATTACTAGCACTAATCGTAAATTTTCTTTTTTGGCGCTTAACCTTACAGGCAAGACCAAATTTTCTCTGCACCAGCTAAATATTACCTCACAATTTCATTTTCCAACACAGGCTCCGTAGAACCACTTTTTGCAGTCTCCATCAAATTGCCAGCCCAAGTTAGTTCTTGAATTTATTTTTCTCTTACATTGATAAAATTTATGTTGTTATTATTTCATTACAATTGTTATTATGTCATTTGACAATCTGTTACATTGTTGGAGGCTGTCTCACTTACGTGGATAACAGACCGGCTAAGTTCCCGCACTCGGAAACCCGCACTCGGAAACTCAAAGTTGGATTGGTGGAGCGATATAGGGCGCTTTTGAGGGCATTATCCTGGTTATGTAGAGGAATCTTTTGCTTAGTTCTGGGGCACAATAATATTGAACAAAACGAAAGGGCCGACGAACTGATCAGACTGGTAGAAGGGATCGACATTGTGTCAGTAGACTGGTCGGTGCATCCACCCTTGAGGGAGTTGAAGAACATTATAGATACAGAAGGAGATGCTTTGGGATAGCGGGGGAAGATGTGCCGCTGCAAGAGTTTTTGCGCTTAAGAGGAACGATGCGAGGACGAAAGAATTGCTCGCACTGAGATCTTAGTGTTGCGGTTGGCATTTTTGCGGGACACTGATTATTAGGAAAGATGGCTAGAACGCAGAACGTCTCCTCATCAAATATTTGCTGGAGATGCCGAGACAGTGGGGTGGTGAACGACGTGCATCACGTGGCGCCAGTGGGTGATTGTTGAGTTCTTCAACGAACTTCAATGGATTTAGGGGTGTGCTGCGGAAAGATGTAGGTTGGCCTTCTATTAGCCTATTGTTGGTTTAGGACGCCGACTCCTCCTTTCTAATTAACTAACCATATGAAGTTAAACCAACAAATAAGGGTCCGTCAGTTAAAAATATGTAGGTGATTACTTATAACCACAATAAAATGAATTAGTAATACGTATAACAATAGTAAGATTTTGTAAAAGGGATTTATAATTGACATCTTTGGTTTCAAGATTCTTTTTATGTGTTAAAAATCATCAAAAAGCTAAGAAAGGCGGACTTAAACTACCATCGGGGATCCTCCATTCCACATCTTTTAACACATTAAAATTTAAAATGTAATGAGATTTGCATATTTTGCATAATAAATCAGTTTCTTGTAACGTTATCATGCCGAATGCAGGATTAATTATAGAATTAAAGCAGTGAACTAAAATTTTAGCTTTTTGTATTATGAATTCAACCAGAAGGTAATTTAACTAACTTTTTTTTATGTAGTTAAGATCAGATTTTTTCAATTATTTAAACTTGATTTTTTGCTTTTAATAACCAAAAATTTACTTTTTGGTTTAAGTGAAACTATATTGTAAAAGTTTCTAAAAAAATAATATTAATAAATGAACTTTTTCAAAGCTTTTTTGAACATAAAACAAAGTGAAAATTTATTTACTGACATAATTGCAAAATTTTATATTTTTAAATTTACAAATGAAATTTTGCATTTCATTTCACAAATCGTCTGTGAAATGAAACAGTGTTTAAAAAAAGTTTCAATTTTAAAAATTTAGGAAGAATTAAAGTTTCGGTACAAAATTTATTTTCGATATTAGGTTTTTATTTTTCATTACATTTTTTAAGATTTTGTTAAAATAAATGTATTTGCTGGTATTTAGGGAGCTGAACGGGGTGGTATACGTAATATATTGAGAGTTTCCAGTTATATCAACCTAGCCTCTACCACTCAACGCCAAGTTTAACCTTCAGGTTGTACCTCCTGTTAAGCTGAGGCACCGTTTGGAAATATCAAGTAACCAACCCTGATGGTGTAGATGGGTCAGCGAATAAACAAAACTTGTGCGTTTTGTAAGCTACTTCAACGTTTTTATTGAAAGGTCCAGAATTAAGCATCGTATCGTTTGTCTTACAATAGACGGTTGCTAACAGCGTCTGTTTCCCTTAAAGGGCGGCTGAATGAAAAAGGGAAAACTACCAAGAACCCTCTAGAATACAACGGGAAACCACTGGAGTAATATCAGGCGAATTTTACTCCGAAGATGTAAAAGTATTTTTCTCAGGTAACAATGACCCACACCATTAAAAAAAGTAGGTGTTTTATTATCTTACCGCGTAGCAAATAATGTAACAGCGTTTCTTCCAAATTCCAACAGAACTGCTAATAAAAATTAACACCAAACCATTAGTGGTAAATATTACTCAAATTTATAACACATCTATTGATCACGCAGATGATGAAGTAGAAGAGTTTTATGGCGAAATAGAAAAGCTATTAAAAGAAACCAAGCCACACGAAATTCACCTCATAATGGGAGATTTCAACGCGAAAGATGGCAACAATAGAATTTGTGATGTAACAAGCCTCATTTGGTCTAGGCGCCGGAATCCGAGAGGAGATAGATTAATTCAGTTTTGTCAAGAAAAAGACTTGAAAATCACGAAAATCTTGTTGGATTACAAAGAAGATTATATACACGGGTGTCACCTCAAAATAACTATCAAAATATAGTAGGCAATCTCATAGATTATATATTAATTAATAAGAGGTTTACACCTCAGTCATCAAAGTTATTACCATACCAAGGCTGATGTATCCTTGAACCGCAATCTTCTAGTTGTAAAATTGAAAACTAAGCTCGCTAAAGCTCGGAAATCTGTCCGAAAAAATAATGTAAATTTTGAAAAGCTAAAAAACCAATCTACTAAAGCCAGTATTGCGTTGGAAATTAATAATAAACTTCAAGTCGTTAATTGTAACAGAAATATAAATGGCCTAAAATTATGTCAACAAAACAAAAGACATCTTAAATAGCATCAAAAACAAAAAAATGGTTTTATTGAAGCAAAAATTGATGACAAAGGAAATTCTTGAGTTAATTAGCCACAGCCGTAAATGCAAAAACCGTGAAATCGTAAAACAAAGAACTCCAAAAAGTAATTTTAATTACTTTAAAAGCGTAAAAAAAAAACAGGAGCACATCGTAAAGTCAATCATTCTGCTTTAGTAGAGAATCAAAACGAAGTAGTAACTGATCTGAAGAAAATAATATGAAAAAATTATATTCGCGAGTTGTTTCTGACAAAAATTGTATTCGAGAACATTTATCAAACGAAAACTTAACAGATCCATCAATCACCAAACTTGGAATTCAACGCGCCATCAAAAAATCTAAAAAACAATATAGCCGTTAGTCTTGGTGAAATTTCAGCCGAAATGTTAAAATTAAATGATGAACAAAATACTAAAATTTTCGAACGGATATTTAATCAAATATATAATACAGGTATCTACCCAACAGAGTGACTTAAATCGACTCTTATAACCTTACCGAAAAGGAGTAATGCCAGAACTTGCAATGAATGTAGAATAATTATGATGAACCACTTTAAAAATATTTTTTAAAATAATACATAACAGACTGTACAAAAAACTAGAACTACGAGTATGTATTGGTAACACTCAATTTGGCTTTAGAAATTACATAGATACAAGGGAAGTGCTTTTTTCAATACAGGTGGTCTACTATGTAGTGCTACTTTCGCAAAACGATTCCCGCATTTTAAATTTACTAGGTAAATCGAATATCGCAAATTTGCGTATGCGAAAGTAGCAAAAGTGGTATAACCGAATGCTACTTTCGCATACTTGTTTATACTTTTCATTCACTTGTCATTTTGTTTACGAATGTTGTTGCGAAAGTTTAAGTTGTCGGAAAAATAAAATTAAACAATGTAAGTATTACATTTATTTCGCTAAATTAAATTTAAAACATATTTGTATTTGAAATTTAGTGTACTTAATTAAATTTTTACCATTAATATTTACAATTAAAGGTCAAAACTAAACACTAAACCATCTCAATTTAAGATTTTAAAAGAATTCATGCAAAACCATAAAAATTTTGCACAGGCATATCAACGTACTGTTGGTGGCAGAGTTAAAGCTGAGAGGTTGTGGAGCCAGCTGGCAGATTCATTAAACGCAGATGGTTTACCAATTCGTACGGTGGTGGAATAGAAAAAGGTAAACGAATTTAATACATATGCATACATATGTGATTGATAGCAGGTAAACATTTTTTATATTTAGGGCTTGGTCAGATTATAAAATACACTTAAAAGGCAAATTAAGAAGCAATAAAAAAAATGTTGCTGGAAGGGGTAGTGGACCAGCTAAAATTATATCTTTCACGCCTATGGAACAATCTGTGATAGATCTACTCAACCTAAATATAACGGTGGATGGTGTCACAGATACTCGTCGATTCGGGAGTGAATTAATGTAGAACAAAATAAAACTAAAAATTTTGGGCACACCCGCGACTTCATCAAATATATTTGTTGAAAGTGACGCTGAAGTCCATAGAGCGAATTTTAAAAACTTCACTACCCAATCCGAAATAAATGAAATAACTAATTATGAAAATTGTGATGAATCTAAGATAGAAGCAAATTCTAGAGAAACACATGTCGAAACGAGTCGTCAATCGAGAAGCAAACGCAATCCGGAAGACTCTAATAAAAAATCCAACCTTATAAAACAACAAAATAATGACAAAAAAAACATTCATAATAAAATTTGTAAACAATTGACAAGAACAAACGATAATTTACACGAAATGAATAGATATTTAAGGAAAATTTACGATTTAAAAAAAGATGAAATAGCATTGCAAAAAGAAGAAATGGAAATGGAAAAGGAGAATGCTAAGCAAGATTTAATTTAACATAAATAAAAAATAGAATTGAAGCTGGCATTTTTACCGACCGTATTGTGTAAACAATAGGTAGGTTATGTAATGGCAACAAATTTTGCAAATCGAGTTTTCGGTGGGCACGTACTTCACCATAGTAGGGGGGTGTAAATAAACTATTTTTAGCAACCTGTCGGTCTGTCCGTCTGTCGGTCTGTCGGTTTGTGTGTGCACGCATGTATCTCAAGTTCGGCTGAACCGATTTTTATGAAATTTTATATGTAAGTTTGTTTCCACCATGGCACGGATCGGTCAACTTTTGGTATATATCAGGCCTCTGGAACTGCACTTTTTAGCGGGCCTGTTTTACATTTTTGAACATTTTGAAGAAAATATTCAACCGATTTACTTGAGATTTTTTTATATAAGCTCAGCTCGACCGTCCGCAAAAACTCGTATGTTTTGGAAGAAATCAGGCATCGGCAACTAGACGTTTACTACGGGCCAAATATACATTTTTGTGTATATAAAGAGAAATAATCAACCTATTTCATTGAAATTTAATATATGAACTCCTCATATTAAAACAATGGACATAAAAATTTTTTGGAAAGATCAGGGCTCAACAACTGATTTGCGGGCCGATTTTACATTTTTCACCATTTTGAAGAAAGTATTCAACCGATTTACTTGAAATTTCATATATAAGCTTTGCTCGATCATACGCAAAAATTCCTAACTTTTGGAAGAAATCAGGCATCAGCAACTGGGCGTTTACTACGGGCCAAATATACATTTTTGTGTATATAAAGAGAAATAATCAACCGATTTCATTGAAATTTAATATGTGAATTCCCCGTATTAAAACAATGAACATGTAAATTTTTCGGAAAGATCAGGCATCGGCAACTAGACGTTTACTACGGGCCAAACATACACTTTTATGTATATAAAGAGAAATAATCAACCGATTTCATTGAAATTTAATGTATCAATTCCTCATATTAAAGCAATGAACATAAAACTTTTTTGGAAATATCAGGGCTCGAGAACTGATTTGCGGGCCGATTTTACATTTTTCACCATATCCACAGAACAAATTGATGGAATTTCTTGAAATTTGATTTTTGAGTTCTGGTTGTTACCGAAACTAACTGGCGAGCATTTCAGGGAATTCGGGTAGCACAAAGCGAAACTCTACTAAGAGCCAAATTTACATTTTTCTAAGTATGTTAACTATAAGCTTACTAATGTCCTAAAAATTTGGAAAGAAGTATTTAACAGACATTTTTATAATATTCTCTAACACTTTCATTTAACTAGACAATACACAATGCGGTCGGTTATGTGCTGACCACATCAGATTTTTAGATATGGAGAGAAAAAAGTTAGAGTTAGAGCAGAAAAAATTTGATTAGAAATTGAATTAAATTTAAAAACGTATTTGAGTATTATAAGACTAATGAAATCAAAACTTGTACTCCTAAGACTTTTTTTACCGACCGTATTATGTAAACAGTAGGTAGGTTATGTGATGGCAACAAATTTTGCATATCGAGTTTTCGGTTGGAACGTACTTCTCCATAGTAGGGGAGTGTAAATAAACTATTTTTAGCAACCTGTCGGTCTGTCGGTCTGTGGTGCACGCGTGTATCTCAAGTTCGGCTAAACCGATTTTGATGAAATTTTACATGTAAGTTTATTTCCACCATGGCACGGATTGATCAACTTTTGGTTTTTATCAGGCCTCGGGAACTGCACTTTTTAGCGGGCCTGTTTTACATTTTTGAACATTTTGAGTTTTGGAAGAAATCAAGCATCGGCAACTAGACGTTTACTACGGGCCAAATATACATTTTTGTGTATATAAAGAGAAATAATCAACCGATTTCATTGAAATTTAATATATGAACTCCTCGTATTAAAACAATAAACATATTTTGGAAAGATCAGGGCTCGAAAACTGATTTTCGAAAAAAAGTGCTTATTAGTTTCACTCTGTCCGTCCGTCCGTCTGTCCGTGTGTCTGTTTACAAAACTTCTACACCCTTGAAGATTGAAAGCTGAAATTTTGTACTTACATAGATCTCTACTAGAAACTTATTTCCGTAGAACAAAATTTTTAACTATCTCCCCTCTCTAGAAGTTATAGCCCCCCAAAACCCTAAAAATGGCCTTTTTTAACAATTTGTTGCAATGAAACCATAAGCATTTTTGAAATTTTTCAAACGCAGAAAGGCAGTGACTTGCTTCTCCTAGCGCGGTATACTACAGTTAAACTTTAAATAAACAAAATGGCCGTTCAAATTTGCCGCTATCTAAAGTCCTTTTTTTTCCAAATTTTTTACGTCGTTTTTCTTCTAGACCCCAGGTTGTAGGAACTTGAAATTTTAGCAGCTTTTAGATACTAATAAATAGTTTATTTCTTTAGAAGAAAATTTTTCCATCTCCACCCCCTCTCAAGTTATCGCCTCTTGAAATTCGTAAAATTTGAATTTTTGACACCTTATATTTCCGAAACCGCAAGCTTTTTCAAATTTCTATAAACACAAACGGTAAATTTCATGACATTAAAAAATATAATTATTTTTCATAACTCAAACAATTAACCCTTAAAATCGAGCATTATTTTAACGCCACTATATTAATTTTTGCTTTATTTCAAAGGCTGCATAAATCGTTTATCATAAATATATGCAATCCTAGAAGTAGTATTGTATATGAATGAAAATAATTTTAATAGTGTGATAGGTATGCATAAACTGTATTTAAAAGCAGTATTTTCACTAAATTGTTGAAAGGAAAAGTGCTACTATACAAACCATTGGTTTGACCCAGCTTTATTAAGTTTAGTTTTATCTGATTCGTATATCTTGTGATGTCAATAAAAATACAAATTTATAAAATGTGAATAAGGCTTAAAATGAAATTTACCAAATGAATGAATTAAAATAAAATGAAGTACAAAACCATGTTTTCGTTTTTGTCTAAATTAAAAAATATTTTATGAAAATTATAATTGCATATGTAAAAGTTTAAAATACAAGAAAAATTAAATGTAATTAATTATTCCTTTTTAATACTAATTTAATATTATGGTGAATTTTCTCTGCAGCCTCTTTCAATGAACTATCATTAATTGTTAGATTAAAACAATCATTTTCACTATCATCCTCATATACTTCTTCATTTTGCGGAAATGGTATTTTGAAATCTGCACATATGTTATGTAATGCACAGCAAACATTGAATATTTGGATCGTTTTAGTTGCAGTGTAGTAAAGTTCACGTGGTGCTAATAAACACCTAAAGCGTCCTTTCAGGACACCTAATCAGCGTTCAATAACATTTATTAGACTGGAATGAATGTTGTTGAAATGAGCTTCGTCACTTCCCTTCACTCCATACTCCACTAAATACAACATTATGCATACATTATAAAAAATTAAATAAAAAATTGATGCTCCTACTTCTTTTCTGGTAATTCTATTATATTGGATTTATCCCTTAACCTCTTACGTTGAATTCTGCAATAATTCCTATCCTCGTCTTCACTTGATCTCGAACTTAATAAATATATTACAGCGCAATCCATATTTTTTTTTAAATTAATAATTATTGTCTTTACAATGTATGATTATTTTAAATCATTCAAATGCTTACTTTAAAAACAGTCAAAAATGTCAAAAACCAAAAATTTTAGAAAATGCTGCCAGTTTAAATTTTTTTCGATGCGATTTTCTTACATAGTACCAATCGACTTGCGAATCGCAAATGAACTTTGAGTAGGCCACCAGGTTTTGGTACAAAATCGCAGGGACGTACAGAAAAATATATTCCTATGTTTCATTTATTAGCTGAGAAAGCTTTTGATAGGGCGCAACATAATAAATTCATCGAAACTGAACTGAACAGGTTAAAGTTATTTATATTAATCAATTTCAGAAAAATATGGTTCAAGCAAGAACTATTGGTATCAGATGTGCGAGTAGCAACATTGATACACGATTCAAAACCATGTGAAGACAATTTTTAAATATGAGTTAACATCCCCATGATCAGCTAGAATATTCAAATCTAAAATTATGAAATTACGGCTATTGCAAGAGCTGGAAAAAATTGAACAGTTTATTTAAAAATGTTTGTTTAGCAAACAAGTGGAATTTATAAATACATAAAAAACTAAAATTACAATAAAAGTTAAAGTTTATATCTGTTAAAGCAGTCCAACTTCATAACATCGGCACTTACAAAGTTTAAACACAATTTTACAAATTTAAGTTTATTATTAACGAATGCTAATACAGCACAAGCAGCATATGAATTTTTACAAGTGAAAATCTCATAGCCCGGTATATTAAAAATAGAAGATTCACTTTCGTAAATCTAAATTTCTGTCAAGTAAATAAAATCTGGCTTATTAGAAAAATTATTGGAATCAAGATTTTTTCTCATGCTTCGAATGTTAAAATTATTAATTTTTTCTTTTTCGATCGAAGAAAATCATTGACAGAGAATTCAGTGGTCGCTTACCAGGATGCGGGTTGAAATACTGTGCCACTTTAAGGTCCCTTAAACTTTCGATCACTGTTTAAACTGAAACTAATTATTTATAATATAAATTTGGCCATAAATTTTGTTTTTTTTTTCGTTTTTTTTTAAAGAACTCTATGATCTACCAAAATTCCATTGGAAACATCTGAAAGGTAATAGATGTTATCTGTCTGTCAATAAAATTTTGATCGTCGGCTAAACGTGCCATCTCTTCGCTGCCGTGTTGGAAAGAACGAATTTTATGACGTGCAGGTCTTTTCCTTATTCGTCTGTAATGAAAGGAATCTTGGCATCCCTATGAATATCAGTATTACAAACGTACCAGGGGCGCCGACAATATTGCATAATTCTCTGTTTCGAAACGTTTTAATAGTTTGAATATGAAGCTGCTTTGCACAACCCCATATCTGAATACCGTAATTCCAGACCAGCTTTAATATTTGATTGTAGATCAAAATTTTGTTGTGCGTGGAGAGTGAAAGTTTACGGCCAATTAGCCAATTTACCCCTGCATACTTCAGTTCCAGTTCAGCCCTCTTTTTCTTGGCATGCTACTTCTATTTCAATTTCGCATCTATTGTCGTTCCTAGGTATTTGGCTGAATTTTTATGTGGAATAGTAACGTTATTTATGGAAACTCGGAGAGGTGTTTCTATTTTTTCGTTAGAAATATTGACGTAGGAATAACTTTTCAAATAACTTCGAAAAAACTAGAAGTAACGAAATTGGTATGTATGATGTCGTTTAAGTAAGCTATCCCAACTTTGGTATTATAATTATCTCAGCTACTTTCCAAGTTGCTGGAAAATGCCTCAGCTTGACTATAGCGTTCATTATTTTGGTTAGGAATGATATCGCTTTTTTAGGTAATTGCTTTAATATTTCGGCGGTGATTAAATCAAATCCCGGGAATTTTTTTTGCCCGTAGAGCTTTTATTTCCTTTGATGTTTCTATTTTGTTCAAGAATGTTATATTATGCGTGTCTGGAATATGAGTTGATCTTAAGCTCAAGTTGATATCAGATTCGATGTTGTTCATTGGAAAGGTATCATACAGATGATCAGCAAATATTTCCGCTTTTTTCTTGTCGCTCCGCGCCCAAATTTCATCCCTTTTCCTGATTGGTGCCGATTGCTCTATTGGTCTTTTCAATTTGCTTGTTTCTTTCCAGAGCCTCGATATTAGCGCAAGTGAAAAAAAATGCAGGTAACACGTCAGAATCCTCGGGCTAAGTGAAATCAAGTAGGCTAGTGCAGCTGAAGTTACGATGTCCAATGGAAACAGAATGGTATACTCTGGTAGTGAAGATGGTAGCGACTATGGTTAAGGAATATTGATAGACAAGACAATAATAAATAACCAGATGAGCTGGAAGGTAATATCAAATGGAATAATATTGGCCAGATCCTACACCAGAATGAAAATGATATTAATAACCCAATGTTACACCCCAACTGAAATTATGATGATGAAGCCAAAGAAACATTCTAGAACCAACTCAGCACGGCTATCAATATCATTCCCAAGACTGACATTGTAATATTACTGGGGGACCTCAATGCCAAAGTCGGTGCTCAACAAGATTGGATCCCGAAAAGTGTAATGGTAAGAACCGGGCGAACAAAATTATATGCGCCTCCTATGCAACAATATCGGACTCTAACTAACCAAAGAACAAGACCCAGCCAGCCGAACAAAGACAGTAATTGTCAACTTCTATCTTCTGCCCAAGAACAAATGCAAAAACGGAAGGAACATTTCGAATATATGCCCACCCATATTAACCAAGCGCAAGCAAATAATGAATCAGTGATAAGACCAACACCTCTCGAATCAACCAGCAATAACGAAAATGAAGAAAAACAGGACTGAAGATCCCAATGACATTCCTGCAGAACAATTTTAGGCAAATCCTAATACAACACCAGATATTCTGCTTTCAATCCTTTTTGGGGCGGCTTTTTTCAATACATTTTGGGGCGGCTGATTTTGGCTTTGTGCAGGAAGCTATGAGGTGATTTCCTGCACATTTCACGCAATTCTCTGCTGCAAAATTTTTTAGTATGGCCATATCTCTCTATTTTTTTTTTTAGAACTTTCGTATTTTGGATATGCGTGATGTTATAAATTGTTTTTGTATCTTCCCCGTTGTCGAAAGGAAGCAGAAACAATGGAAAAGAGATTAATTTCCTTTGATCATCTTCTCTAATTTTTTTAGAAATATTAGATGCTTCGTGTATTTCGAAGTTCCTTTCCTTTAGTGTTTCTACAATATCTTCTGGCAGACACGATGGATGAAGACCCCTTGCAATCACTTTACTTGACCTTGTAAGTATGTTTTCGTACGCATGCCATTCGAATTAGTTTTCATTTATTGTTTAAATGAGGTATCTGTAATCTGTTTCTTTTTCCACATTTATCTTTAACTGTTTGCTGTTCAAAATTTTCACCTCGTAGCGTATATTCTTTTCTTTTAAAACACTTTTTACTGTGTTGTAATCTAAATTCCACCAGTAATATAGATTCCACCAGGCTCAGGATATGATGTGACATTAAGTTTTACAGTTGTATTTTATGAGGAGTTTTATTGATTGTTGTTACCTTTCTCTGGAAAACTTCCTGCTTTCCTTTTCTTTCTCTGATTCCTTTTTCTTTTGAATTTTCCATTCGATTTCTTTGGTTATTTCTTCTTCATCTGCAAATTATTCTTTTGGCATATTTTTTGTTTGTTTTGAGTGGCTTCTTAGGTTGTTTCTAAGATCATTATTTACAGATCTAAGTTCACTTATTTCTCTTTTTCTTGGTAAAGCATTTCTAAATCATTAATTTTTTTTAGACTGCTCTTTATAAATTATTTTGTTGTCTATTTCTATAGAGGTGTCCTTTAAACATAATTTTAAATGGATGTTCTTTGCTTTTAAAATGGATCTACTTTTGATTCTTCATTCTTGGCCGTTTTGTCCTGTTGTTCATTTTTATAGATTTTTGATGATTTAATACCTGTGAAATGCTCTCTGTTTGTTTTTTGATAAGGACTGCTGCCCTTTCGTTGATGCTGATGCTCTCTTCCTCGATGATCTGGATGCATTAATTGATCCAACCCCAAGAATCCACGGGATCATACTAATACCTTTTGTTTTACTCATTGCATCATATTCATTCGTGAACTCTTTGTTGTGAAGTTGTTCCTCTTCTTCTAGTATTCGGCAGCTCTTATGGAGTACAGACGCCGACAAACAAACGCGCTTGGATTTTTAATACGATGCCGTACGATGCCCGTCCATCTCAACTGGAAAACCGGCTATCGCGCCAACTACTCGCTTGGACACAATCTCGTTAGCCACACAAAAGTGCGTTACCAGGAGGCGGGTGCCGAACCTAGGCTTATTACCAAAATTTTGACCCCTAAAAATTAATAATAGAAATATTATATGAATTGAATAAGCCCTGAAAAACATCATCGCAAGGTTATTATCAAAAATACAATGATCAATATACTAGCTTCAATCAATAATCTTTTAGTTATCAATAATCTATTTAAATTACTATAATTTTTTTTCTTACATTGTTTTTGTGAAAAAAAAAAATCATTACATACAAATAATGTTTGAGTCTTTACTTTATAGTCACCTTTGTTTCGATTAATATTATTAGAGGTTACCGACCGCTTGGAATTTCTAACATAACATTTATCGACTTGCTCAACTTTCACATATAATTTCAAATCAGAAAATAATTCAAATGTTTTTTGTAACACATTATCATTGCTAACATCTGGCACCTCTACAATTTCAATGCATTGTTTTTTGTGCGTAGAGAATTTATATTAATTATTTAATTTTCTCTTGGAGACGACATACATATGTACTGAAGATTTTTTTGAGTTTTTCTAATTGTGGTGGTTTAGGTCTCAAAATTTGAATTTCTTTTACTATTACTGCAAGAACCACATTAGAAATTTTATTTGATTTCATAAAATGTAAATCTGAAGTGGTTAATTTAGCGCAATTTATGTGAAATAATTTTTGACAAATTTCACAGATTATACTTTGATCTCCACGTTTAATTTCCTTTTTACAAATGCACGTTAAAGGCATTTTTTATAAAATTCAGAATTAATAAATAAAAAGCGTTTACAGATTCAGTAAAAACATACGTGTTTACCTCACGACATTACTTATGTTAAAACTATATTTTTTATATATGAATACATAAATTCGACAAAAATAGAAACATATTTGAAGATAATAAGGACAACTATAATAAGCAAATTGCAGTACAAAAACATCAGTTTGTTACATTAACGAAGACAATTAAAAATCTCGCAATCGATAGTAGTAAGAATCATCAACAAGAACCAGCTTTAAGAACTGTTAGACATATGTCCACGTTTGCTGGTACAGATGATGTGAATATAAACTTATTTATACGCAATGTAGACTACCAGTTATCAACAATCAACAACCAACAAAAATAAGCAGACCATATCTTTTCAGAAAATTCAAGGCGAAGAATAAAATACAAACCCGATGTGAAACCATCAGAAATTTACAAAAAAACAGGCAATTTAAGAGCAAATTCGGGAAGTAAATTAGCTATAACTGTACAAAACATAAAATTTAAATCTGATAAAGTTCAAAATAGATTTGATAAATATAATAAAAGAAATGACTCAAGGAGTATTGTGAGATAAAGTTTATAATCAAAATAATTTAGGTGAAAGACAGTAAGAGATGACAGCATTAGAGATGTATATAGACATTACAATAATAAAAATAGTGAGATTCAAAGAAATAATAGTTTTCAATATAATAGGAACAAAGATCAATAAAATATTAGGAAAAGTAATAGTTTTAATAACCCAAAAACAAATATAGGCCAAGATTATCATCAGAATTTTAATAAAAATTAGTACAATAACAAGAGTAACGATAATATAGTAGTAATATCAGAACAATAGAATACAAAGTCATAGTTATAAAAATGATTTGGATAATTTTCAAAGACATTATCAAAAAATGGAGATCAGCATCGGCAGCCTAATGGTTAAGGGTAAAGAATAATAGACCCTATGGAGGCAGATAAAATAAGGATAATATTGAGAAGTGATTTTGAAACCCCTAGAGGTGCTAAGATTAGATGGAAAGGAAAAATCTTCTAATCGTAAATACCAATTTATAATAGGAAATGATTTACTTATAAATCTAAATGTTTAGATCTAGAAGAGGGTGTAGTTAGTTTAAACGGACAAAAATTAAAATTAAAAAACAATGCATGAATTAACAACTAAGAATAGATCAGCTATAAGATTATTACAACAAGCTACAAGAAATTTTAATGAAAGATATCACTCAAGTATTAAAAGTACTCCATTTGAAGTTCAAAATCATAAGGCAGACTTTAATTTAAATTCTCGTAAATTTAAAAAACAGCTAAATTTATAAATATTAAAAAACTAAATAAAAATAGGGAAAATTTTGAAGAGAAAAGAAAATAGGGATTCATTAGAAAGTATAGGGCAGTTAGAGGTAAGCAATTACCCATATATAGAAAATTTAAATTAAGAAACATACACACGATCAGTATAAAGAAACCATTAAAATTTACTGAAAATTGTAATGATGTTGTTGATATGCAAGTCTGTTGGTACTGCCAGTAAAATGTGTACTGACAGTTCAGGAAATTAAAGATAGTAAAGGACTTGCGATAGTTAACTTTGACACTATATAAACAGTGACAAAATCGAATGTAATTTTACACCTTATTGACCCGTTAGAAATAATGAAAACTATTGAAAAAATGATAGAAAATATAGAACTTTAAAAGGTAAGAAACATACTACAATACAACTAACAAATTAATCTGATAAATACAAATACAACTAAAGGAAATAAAAGACGAAGTACTTATTATTATAAGCAAAGGCAGACGTACAAAAAGAGGACTGTTAAATATCGTAGGTAATTCTTCAAAATGATTTTTTGGCGCAATGGACGAAGCAGACAAATTACTTATATAAAAACATATGCAAATGTTAGAGACCAATGAACATAATGAACTCCATTATTTTCTTAAAATTTGTTTGATTAACAATTTTTCAAGATACAAAAGTTAAAGGAAAAAATTGAAGATATACAAGATAATATAATTTCCGCCAAACATGGACTATTGCATGCAAGTATATTAATATAAAGACATAGAAGAATATAGAATAGATTTTAATCAATTAAAATACTTAATTGGTATTTGCAATTAAAATACCGAGAATGTTTACAGAGGTTCAATTAAAAACTATAGTAGCTATACTCAATATTAATAAACAAAACTTAAAAATACGAAAAAGAAAAATCTTTAAACGAATTAAAATTATCAAGACAATTTGTATTTTTCGGCAATTGTAAATTAAGAAAAAATATTGACACCGAAAGTATTTTATTAGATGAGGAAACAATTGAAATGCAAACAATTTTAAACTGTTTCAAAATTGTGATGAAAGAAAAATTAATTTAACAAAATAACGAATTTTATTATAAAACTATACTAACTGTACTTTAGTAAAAATTTTAGATCAGGAATTTTCTAATCAGAAAAAATTAGTTAAGAACGATACCTTCTTCCTAATAAAAAAAAGAAAATTTTACTGGTAAAATAAAGATTTGAAGAATTTATTGTAAATTATGAACAAAATTTAAAAAAAATAAAAGAAAAAAAATTAATAGTAAAATTGAATTAATAAAAGTAAGTTTGGTTACTGTAATTTGCAGTAAATTGACAATAATCGTAGTAACAGTAATTATAGAACAAATATGTTTAACCAATAAAACTTTTTGTAGAACAAAGAAAATTCAAGCAAATTTTAAAAAAAAGAAGAAGAAGCTATGTACTCAGATAACGCTAATGTAGACAACAAAGAGTCCTCCTTATCCGTAGAACAAGAATTGACATGTCCAAGCAGTAGGTATGCTGATATATTAAATGCAATGACGAAGGCAAATAATAACAAAGCACAAAAAAAAAACTGATGTGGTCAGCACATAACCGACCGCATTGTGTATTGTCTAGTTAAGTGAAAGTGTTACGGAATATTAGAAAAATGTCTGTTAAATACTTCTTTCCAATTTTTAGGACATTAGTAAGCTTATAGTTAACATACCTAGAAAAATGTAAATTTGGCTCTTAGTAGAATTTCGCTTTGTGCTACCCGAATTCCCTGAAATGCTCACCAGTTATTTTCGGTAACAACCAGAACTCAAATATCAAATTTCAAGAAATTCCATAAATTCGTTCCGTAAATATGGTTAAAAAAATGTAAAATCGACCCGCAAATTAGTTTTCGAGCTCTGATCTTTTCAAAAAATTGATATGTTCATTGTTTTAATACGAGGAATTTAAATATTAAATTTCAATGAAATCGATTGATTATTTCTCTTTATATACGCAAAAATGTATATTTGGCCCGTAGTAAACGTCCAGTTGCTGAAGCCTGATTTCTTCCATGAAATTTCAAGTAAATCGATTGAATATTTTCTTCAAAATGTTCAAAAATGTAAAACAGGCCCGCTAAAAAGTGCAGTTCCCGAGGCCTGATATATCCCAAAAGTTGATCAATCCGTGCCATGGTGGAAATAAACTTACATGTAAAATTTCATCAAAATCGGTTTAGCCGAACTTGAGATACACGCGTGCACACACAGACCGACAGACCGACAGGTTGCTAAAAATAGTTTATTTATACTTCCCTACTGTGGAGAAGTGCATTCTCACCGAAAACTCGAAATGCAAAATTTGTTGCCATCACATAACCTACCGTATTGTACACACAATACGGTCGGTAAAAATAAACGAAGACAAGTTTATTTTATAAGCATGATGAAATACATATAGTAAATTAAGCTATTTTTAATGTCATCAATATAGTTAAAGTATTATTACAGTATTAACTGTTACAATAGTATATGTATAATAGTACATGTTATAATAGTAAATGTTACAATAATAATATGTAACAATAGTAATACAATAGTAATAAAATACGTAATTTGCGCGCTATGGTTCAATGCACAGTTCTTGACTTCTCCACTCACTAATGTCACTATTGCACACATAGCAAGGAGCACCCACCATATCAAGAGAAACCTTGTTCTGGAAAGTTTGTATTTGTTTTATGTGTGTTTGCTTGGTAGAAACCCATAGCTGAAAGCCATATGTCCATATAGGCTTCAGGCTTCATATCAACACCTTATAGTATGTGATCAATCTAAACCTCCGATCTAGGACCCAAAAATTTTCTCTATATTTGTTTTCTAATCTGAGCTTCACATCTATAGTGATACCTGGGTATTTCGCTGTGTTTTGGATTGATAATATAACACCATTCAAATTGAATTGTGGTAGATTTACTAAATTTTTGTTTGTAAAATGTACATGTTCATTTAGCTTTTTTTTTCCATGTATTTGTCCATTTACTTATATTGTTACTTGTTTCTTGCAAATTTTTTGTCGATTCTTCCAAGTTAGATGTACTTTCAATATTAACGTATCGTCTACAAATGTGGTCACAATAACACGCTTTAAATGTGGCAAATTGCTTGTATAAAGCACGTGTAATGTAGGATTCCAGAATACTGCTGTAAAGACTAGCGCTAATTTTCCTAAGTGTAGATTAATTCTCGTCATATTTGATTCGAAAAAGCCTGTCAAATAAATATAATTCAAATAACTCCACGAACTGCAAAGGTATCAATCTTTAATAAACCATCGTGACAAACCTTATCGAACACCTGGATCACATCCAGAAATATTGTCGCACATATTTGATTTGCTTCTAACGCCTTTTCCACAACAATTATTATTCTGTGTATTTGGTTAATTGTTGCAAGCTTTATTCTAAAGCCAAACTGTTGGTTTGGAATCAATTTCTTATTTTCTATTTTCGGTATCGGCCTTGTTAATAACAATGTCTCAAAAGGTTCTGATATTACTGGTAGCAGGTAAATCGGTTTATTTGATCTTGCCTCATTCAAGGGTTTCCCCAGTTTTCCTATCATAATTACTTCCGCTACTTTCCAAGCATTAGAAACATACCTCAGGTTCCCTGCTACATTTACCACTTGTTTCAAAAATGTCTTTCTCAGCAATTCTCTTAATGTCTCCGCAGTAATGAGATCAAAACCTGGGGTGTTATTCAATATAAGCGACATTATTGGTTAGCAAATTTCTTTCCCAGTAAATAGAGTCACTAGTGCTTTCAATCATATCAAAATTATCTACTAAACAAATACTTGAATTCAGTTTAATGGGTTGAAAAATCCCTTCCAAGTGATCGGCAAATAGTTCATCTTTATCCCTTTTGCTTTTTGCCCATGATCCATCATTTTTTTTCAGTGAGGTGGTTGGTTTTTCTGGTTACTTAGTACACTCCTTTGTTGTTTTTTACAACGAATAATTCGTTTCTTCAGTTGATAACCTCTTTATATAATTATCGTATGATACTCATTTAAAATTTTCTGTTTTGATTGTTTGAAAAAGTGTATTCACAATTGCTTTAACGTTTAGGTTACGCGACCCTTGCCATTTACGTCTAGCCCTTCTTTTTTGTGCTATTAAATCAGTTAGAGTCCTAGAATAATTACTTGATACAGAATAATTACGGCCTTCTCAGCATAAAGATTTATATTTCCAATAACATCATGTTTGAAGCTTACCAAATCTTAATTTGGTAAGCTTCTAATTAGCTAATAGAGCATATGTAGAATATAATTGGACACATGTATACAAAATTTTATATTTATAACTTTATTAGTTTTTGAAATATTTAAAATAAACTCTTTGAGTTGTATGGCAGCTACCCGAACCCGTTGTCCGAATTAGTCCAATAACAAAAAAAAAAAACTTGTGAAAGTTTGGTGTCGATTGCATTATTCGTTTTTGAATTATCGTGCGATCGGACGGACTGACGGACGGACGGACGGACGGACAGACGGACATGTCTAAATCGACGCAGAATTTTACGCCGAGCGAGAATACATATAGCATTTTCAGATTAAATTAACCTTTTTGCGAATAGAATTAACCCTTCTGCGAATAGAATTAACCCTTTTGCGAATTGAATTAAACCATTTGCGAATTGAATTAATCCTTTTGCGAAATAAATTAAACTTTTTTTTTTAAATTAAACCTTTTTCAAATAAAATTAAACCTATGAAAAAAGATGTGAAAATCACGAAAATGAAAATCAATAAAATTTAAACGACTTATTAAAAATATCATGTTTTTCATATTTGTTCATATAATATTATACGAGTATGTGTATATATGTATATGGGGACATATGTATGTATGAAATTAAATTACATTATTTTAAATTTTACATTTATTCTTGCATAAAATAAAAAATAATAATTAATACCCATAATTTTATATGTGATTAAAATGCATTAAAGTAAAGTTTACATTTAAAAGATTTTAATAAATGAATTTCTGATTTGAAAAGTTCAATTTAAAAAAAAGAAAAGGTTTATTTCGCAAAAGGATTAATTCAATTCGCAAATGATTTAATTCAATTCGCAGAAGGGTTAATTTAATTTGAAAATGCTATATATATAGCTACTCTCAAGTACCAAAAAGTACGAGTACTTCTGGAAAGGCTAGAGACATGGGACAGAAGGCATTAGATAGGGTTTCACCTCTAGGGTCCCAGAAAAATCTGACATTGGAACTCTTTAGCCCCGAAAAGGCTCTATTTTAAGATTTTCTGAAAAAATTTTTGTATAACAAAAGCACGTTTTTTTTATACTTTATATTACTAGAAACGCAAACCAACAAATGAAATAATACTTTTTATTATTAGAAACACAAACCGAGAACGAGAAATAAATAATATTCGAAAATATAATGATCTCACATATATTTTAAGTTCGAAAAATCGAAATAAATTTAAATAAATGTCAGATTTTATAAAAGACATCAGATGTTTTGTGGCAAATGAATATTAATGCTTCATTTGTTATTGTTTTGAATATTATATCTCGTCAGCAAGTTTTAAAAAAATATACATACACAATTTATGTACGTATGTATCTACCTAAAATTTTATTTTTATTGTTTGAGCGAAAAACTGTAAAATGCTAAATTCTAATCCATTCATATATACATACATACATATATTCATATATACATACTGTTATGTATGTAAATACATCTTAATGAATATTATGATGTAGACTAACCTTAATCATAAATGTATTATCACATAAAACAGTTATGTTTTATGTATTAGTATTAGCCATATTTTATACCTATGTAATTTTAGTTTTTATAAAATAAAAGCAGTTGTTAATAAGACACTGACTGATGCATTATTACTTTTATAACATGGGGTCAGGTGTAAAAGAATAAAATTAAAAATTTAAAATTTTTTCTAATTAAAATAAAATAATTTTTAACAAATTAAAGTCGACACAAATTAAATATCAAATTAAAATAAAATATTTAAATTAAAATTAAAAAATTAGAAAGTCATATTGAATGTATATGGTGTAATATCATATATATGTACTTACACGTGTCAAATTGTATATTGATATTAATATTTCAAAGTCAACGAGGTCATATGCGCATGAAATTATTAATTGTAGCGGATAATTAATTAAATTTGTTCAAAATGCCGAACGAGGAAAGTTAATCGAAATCATCAATACCATCATTTTTACCAGGGCAAGAAATGTTTTTAGTCGCCACAACAATTGCGCCAATGAATTTAAAGGCATCAAATCTTTCTTTAGCTTGGAAAAATTGGAAAAACCAATTTGAAATTTTTCTACGTACTTCTAGTTTGAAACATCAAACAGAACAACGGAAAGTAGCTTTATTGTTACATCATTTAGGATCTGATTCATTACATATATTTAATTCATTCAACATGGATGTCGATACAGTGAAATATGATGATTTAATTAAAAAACTAAATTCATATTTTATACCGAAAGTTAATATACATAGCTATGGAACGTCACAAATTTTTTAGTCGAAAACAAGCTAATAATGAAACAATTGAGGAGTATGTAACAGAATTAAAAAATTTGAGTCTCACTTGTGAATTTAATGATCTACGTGAAGATTTGGTTAAAGATATTTTTATTTGTGGGCTGTCGTCAAATCTTTTACATATTAAAGAAAGATTACTAAGCGAAGGTAATGTAAAATTACAAAAAGCGATCGATATAAAAGAATGCCACAATCTAACCAGAAATTGTAAACAAAAAACTTGGAAAAATTTAGTCAAAATCAAAAGTCGTCAACATGTGGAAAATGTGGGCAAATACACAAAACAAAATGTCCCGCGTATGGAGTGGTATGTCGTCTGTGCAAAAAAACAAATCATTATGCCAAGATGTGTTTTCTTAACAACAAAATTAATATGCGTCAACCAGCCAAATATGTTAAAAATATTTATACAGCAACTGCAACACAAGAAAATGATCTCTTTCTTGGAAATCTTAACATTAACAACATCACATCGAATTCAGAAAAAAGTGCAACAACATATGAATGGAATGTAGAGGTAACAATTAATGGTAATAACTTTATTTTTCAGATTGACACAGGGGCACAAGCCAATGTTATTCCAGTCAATATTATTAAAAAATTGAATTTAATTAAAAAATCAGAAATTAACATTTGTACATTTAGTGAAGAAAAATTAAATATATTAGGTGTCATAGATCTTAAATTAAATTAAAAAAAAAAATTCAAAACATTTTTCAGCATTTTTCTTATATTAATTATTAAACTTTTTTCAAAAATATTATTTTGAAATTTAAATTATAAAAGCGTAAATTTCTCAGCATTTTGATATAACAATATTCAAAAACATTCAATAAGAAAAGAAATCGCTATTTTTAGTTTTGATAAACTTTAAATTCCTCATTCATCAGTATGTTATGTAACTGGATTTCTTTTCTTTCTATTTAAAATTTTTGTTTTTATAATTTCTAATACATTATGTATTTCATTTTTTATAATCTTCATTTTCTTTAATGTTATTTTTAGCACTTTTCCAAAAATTTTTTGAAAAAAAGTGCTTATTAGTTTCACTCTGTCCGTCCGTCCGTCCGTCCGTCCGTCCGTCCGTCCGTCCGTCCGTCCGTCCGTCCGTCCGTCCGTCCGTCTGTCCGTCCGTCCGTCCGTCCGTCCGTCCGTCTGTCCGTGTGTCTGTTTACAAAACTTCTACATTCTTAAAGATAGAAAGCTGAAATTTAATACGTACATAGATCTTTACTAGAAACTTATTTTCGTAGAACAAAATTTTTACCTATCTCCCCCCCTCTAGAAGTTATACCCCCCCAAAGCACTAAAAATGGCCTATTTTAACTATTTGTTGCAATGAAACCACAAGCATTTTTGAAATTTTGCAAACGCAGAAAGGCAGTGGCTTGCTTCCCCTATCGCGGTATACTATAGTTAAACTTTAGAAAAACAAAATGGCCGTTCAAATTTACCGTTATCTAAAGTCCTTTTTTTCCAAATTTTTGATGTCGTTTTTCTTTTAGACCCCAGCCTGTAGAAGCCTGAAATTTTAGGGGCTTTTAGACATTAACAAGTAGTTCATTTCGTTAGAAGAAAATTTTTTTCCATCTCCACCCCCTCTCAAGTTATGGCCTCTTGAAATTTGTAAAATTTGCATTTTTGACGCCTTATATTTCTGAAACCGCAAGTTTTTTCAAATTTCTATAAAAGCAAAAAGTTAACGGTAAATTCTATGACATTAAAAAATATAATTATTTTTCTTAACTCACACAATTAACCCTTAAAATCGAGGATTTTGTTAACCTCTGTTTATATTAAATTTTGCTTTATTTCAAAGACTGCATAAATGGTTCATCCTAAATATATGCAATCCTAGAAATAGTTTCGTTTATAAATGAAAATAATTTTAATAGTGTGGTGGATATACATAGACTGTTTTTAAAAGCAGTACTTTCACCTGTTAAAGGGAAAAGTGCTACAATACAAACCATTGGTTTGACCCAACTTTATTTAATAATAATTTATTATTTTTGTTTTTATAATTGATTCTACATTTTCTTTTTCATAAATAATTATTAATTTTAAAAATGAAATATTTTATGAAAAACTTTAGGTGCTCGATATCAATTATTGCAAAAATATTTTAGGACTAGAATCAGCTGTTAAAATGAATTTAATTAAACAAATAAATAATATTTTTGCTGAAAAAATTTTAAAAAATTATGAAAGTGTTTTTGATGGTTTAGGTCTTTTAAGAAATAAATGTAATTTAAAAATAAGACCAGATATTTTATCGATTGTCGACCCTCCACGTAAAATTCCATTTAGCCTATATGACGATTTAAAAAATGAATTACAAAGAATGATAGATTTAAAAGTTATAATACCAGAAAGCGAGACTACCGAGTGGGTAAACTCGCTAGTTTTAGTTAAAAAACCTAACGAGCGTTTACGGTTATGCTTAGATCCTAGAAATTTAAATAAGGCAATTCTTAGACCGCATTACCTTTTTCCGAATGTTAAAGAATGTAAATCGATATTGGCTGGCTTTAAATTTTTTAGTTCGCTGGACGCAAATTTCGGATTCTGGATGATTCCCTTAGACTATTTTTCTTCTCGACTATGTACTTTTAACACGTCTTTTGGTCGTTTTCGTTTTTTACGTTTACCTTTTGGTATAAATGCTGCGCCAGAAATTTTCCATGCAGAAATGGTGAAACTTTTTGGGGAAATTAAAGGTTTAATAATATATATCGATGATTTTCTTATTCATGCATCTACATATGAAGAACATAATTTAATATTAATAGAAGTTTTTAAGAGAAGATTAGAATTAGAAGATTAACGAGCAAAACGGGTTGGATTAAAATTTAACAAAACCAAATCAAGGATATTTTTAAAAGAAATTAAATTTATAAGTCACGTCTTTAATAAAAATGAAGTTAAACCAGACATTGATAAAATTAGGTCAATTCTAAAAATGGCGACCCCTAAATCGGTGCCAGGTGTACAACGCTTCCTTGGCATGGTGAATTATTTAGGGAGTTTTATTGATAATTTGTCATCAAAATATAAAAATTTGCGCGATCTTTTAAAAAAGGACATTCCCTGGCACTGGGACTCGATTCACGAACAGGAGTTCAACAATTTAAAGACTGAATTAACAAAAACGCCAGTTCTAACTTATTTTGACCCAAAAAGACAACTGACTTTATCTGTTGATGCTTCTGGGTACGCATTGGGTGCAACAATTTTACATGACAGAAACCCAATTGCGTATGCATCGGCCTCCTTAACGGATGCGCAACGCAACAACGCTCCAATAGAAAAAGAACTTTTAGCTGTACTTTTTGGATGCACTCGCTTCCATCAATACATATATGGTTTAAGTATTTTGGTTGAAACCGATCATAAGCCATTGGTTTCGTTATTTAAAAAGCCTTTGTATCAAATACCTGCCAGACTACAACGTTTTATGTTACGCCTTCAGGCATATGATTGAACTGTCCAATATTTTTTTTTTCCCCTTTGTTCACTCCCTCGGGGAGCATAGGGCTTCCACATAGCCTCTCCATTTCACTCGTTTGCGGGCCAGATGTTTTATTTTTGCCCAGGTCTTGCTGCTTTCGATGATTTCTTTGTCTATTGTTCGACGCCAAGTCATTTTCGGCCTTCCAACTTTACGTTTCCCTTGTGGATTCCACTCCAATGCTTGGCGCGATATCGCAGCCTGTGGTCTTCTTAGCGTGTGCCCCAACCAGCGCTATTTCCTTCTTCTTATCTGTAGCAGTGCGGGCTCTTCACCTGCGAGCTTCCACAGCTCACCATTTGATATTCTTCTTGGCCAGAAGATTCCGCTATTTTTCTGATGCACTTATTAATGAATACCTGAACACTATTAATGCTGGACTGATTTGCGTGCCAGGTTTCACTCCCATACAACAGTATCGGCTTTATACAAGTTGTGAACAGCCTTAATTTGGTTTTTCTGCTCAGCCCAGACGATCTCCACGCAGTCCACATTCTTCCAAATGCTGCTCTAGCCAGCCTGATTCTATTCAAGATGTTTTCTTCTCTACCCCCTTGAGTAGTAATTATACTACCGAGGTAATTGAATTCATTTATATCTTCTATTGGTGAACGTAAATAAATAGGACTGAATTGAAGAGCTCCGGGGAGATTGGACAGCCTTGTTTAACTCCGGTGCTTATGTTTACTGGCTCACTTAGCGCACCACCATGTAGTATTCTAGTTACATTTTCTTCGTATAGTGCCTTTATTATGTTGATTATTTTTTGCGGGATTCTTTTCTTTCCTAGTGCCTCCCATATGCTTTCGCGATGTATTGCATCAAATGCTGTTTCGAAATCTACGAAAGTGATATATAATGGTGAGTTCCACTCAACTGATTGCTCCACAATGATTCTCAATGTGTTTGATTGATCTATGCAACTGCGGTGTTTACGGAAACCAGCTTGTTCTTCTCGCAATTCTATTTGATCTTCTATTCTTGCAAGAATTATCAACTGTCCAATATAGACCTGGTAAATTTCTGTATATAGCAGACACACTTTCAAGGGCTTCGTTAAAAGAAAACTCACTAACCGAAGTTGATAAAGATATATCACTTCATTGCAATTTTTTAATGTCACAAATTTCACTTCCTGATTCGGATTTAATTGAAATTAGAAACTGCTCTGACTCTGATAGGGTATTTGAAAAAATTAAAGAATATTTAAAAAATGGATGGCCTGAAAATAAAAAATTAGTAGGTTAAAGTGTAGTACCATATTACAAAATAAAGGATGACATACATATCATAGACAATATTCTATTAAAAAATTCTCGGATTTTAATTCCAACTAGCCTTCGTGATAAAATGCTACATCGTTTACATAAAAGTCATATGGGAATTCAGCGTTGCCAAAATTTAGCTAAATCTTCCATTTATTGGCCAAACATGAACAATGACATTTATAATTTAATATCAAATTGTGAAACTTGTGCAAAATTTCAAAATTCTAATCCTAAACAGGAACTTAAATCTTAGGATATGGTCGAAATTCCGTGGTTTAAGGTCGGTGGTGATATATTCAAATTTAACAAAAAACCATATTTATTAGTCGTGGACTATTATTAAAAATTTATTGAAATAGATCTTTTAAATTCTGGATATGGTAGTCTTCAAGTAATCACAAAACTTAAATCAATATTTGCGAGACATGGTATACCACAAATTTTTATTTCGGATAATGGTCCACCTTATAATTCTAAAGAACTTAAACAATTTTGTAATAACATAACAATAAATAATTATGTAAATTCAAAAAAATAATTGTTAAATAATTATGTAAATTCAAAAAAAAAAAGTTTTTATTTGAAAATTAATTTTGAAATAACTGAAATTATAATTTATAATTATTAAATATTGGAAAATAAATATTTTAAAATTCAAAAAAAGGAAGATGTTATGTATGTAAATACATCTTAATGAATTATAATGTAAACTAACCTTAATCATAAATGTACCATACCATAAAACAGTTATGTTTTATGTATTAGTATTAGCCATATTTTATACCTATGTAATTTTAGTTTTTATAAAATAAAAGCAGTTGTTAATAAGACACTGACTGATGCATTATTACTTTTATAACACATACATGCATATATTTGAATAAAATTATTATTTTGTTTTTGACTAAACCTTTTCTTTATTTGGAAAATTCAATAGTATATGTTCACTCACAGTTTTAAAAAAACAGGTATCCATTCATAATTTTGTATGTCTGTATTAATAATTTTTTTTCTAATTGTTCCAACAGAAAATTTCAAAATTTTCGATTCTAATACATTCATATGAACATACGTTCATTTGTTGGAACAAAAAATTTTAAAATCTTCAATTCTAAAACATTCATAATTATGTATGTTTGTATTAATAATTTTATTTCTAATTGCCCCAACAGCAAAATTTCAAAATTTTCGATTCTAATACATTCATATGTACACATTTTCAGTTGCTGGAAAGAAAAATTTTAAAATCTTCAATTTTAAACATTCAAATATACATACATGCGTATATTTGAATAAAATTATTATTTTGTTTTTGACTAAACCTTTTCTTTATTTGAAAAATTAATTTTTGTAAGTTTACTCCCATGATTTAATAATTATGCGTTTAAAATTTATTTCTATATATTCTACAGTTTTGAATATTATTAAATTCATATAGAAAGCTTAAAAAAAATTACTCAGGAAGCTTTAAAAAAATGTACATACCTACATATTGATGTACTTAAAATTTTTGCGAATTTTTCCAAACTATAAGAATATTTTTTTTGAAATTTTCTTTAAACTTTTATAATAACATTTAACTCTTATATATTAAAAAAAAATAAAACAAAAAATTTAAACAAAACAAAAAAAAAATTTTAAAATAATCCAAAAAAAGAAAAATATGACAACATCCAGGCAAGCATTGATCCAATAACCTTCTGGCTATCAGACTACCAAGCTACCCACTAGGCTACGCAGTACCTTGAATTTCCCTTTATAATTCTATATTTTATTCATATTTCGTATAACTCTTCAAAAACCATCCTATTTTACAATATATATATATAGCTACTTCGCAGGTACCAAAACGTACGGGTACCTTCTAGAAGAAGGGCTAGAGACATGGGACAAAAGGCATTAGATAGGATTTTGCCTGCAGGGTCCCAGAAAAAGCAAGAGTTCTACCCGACCTCCCCCTTCATCACCTCCCAAGATGCTTTGTAGCCATTTTTTACAAAATGGTACTACATATGGTAGGGGTAATTTTTTTTTTTTGGTTGTATAAATATTGTATGTAAATTCATATTTGGAAGTGTGAGTTATAACAAAAGAAAATAGAAAAGTTTTAATAAAATCTACACTGTTTTATAATAACTATGTACGTACGCATTTAGTCATGTATTCTTTTCTTGATCTGTTGCAAAATGTATTAGTAAGCAAAACATATGTAAGTGTACATTACACTTCTTGACAATATATTTTTAGGGCAAAATTTTATAAGAAAATGTTGTTCTATTGCATTAAACTTTTTTCAAATAGGGTATTTTCAAAAAAATATTTACAACGGAAACTCGCTGATATTGATTTGTAAGGGTGAAGCTTTTTCAATTTTAATTTAAAAAAATAAAATTATCAATAAAAAAAAGTTCATCTGGCAATTCGCATTTTTCAGGGTTCGAACCTGTGACTTTTTGCATAGAAATCGTATGCTATACGCATTACCCTATATACGTTAGCATTGGTGTTAACTCATTCTACACGCGTTTTATTCGCATGTATTATAAACTCCAAATACATACGTACATGCATTTTAGTAACGAATTATTTTATGCATATACAGTAATTTAACGCTTAAAGTGCTTATTGTCGAAGGTATTTTACGATTTTATGCGACATACCTCAAAGCGAGGTTCTGAAATAAATTACTCAAAAAGTGTTAGATCTCAAAGGAACTAATTATTTGTTTAATTATGTATTTTTTGGTAATTATTTTTCAGAACTTTTCTTATTTTAAGTTTTATCTTATTATTCATTAGGAAAACACATATCTATATGTATATTACGGGTGTGTTTTTGAAAAAATAAAGTAAACTTAAAATATCTCAGCCAAGAATGGAACACAATTCCAAAACTACAGGCACAATCCTTGCAAAGCTTGCAATGCAAGCACACACGACTAGTTTTCAAAGTAATTAATAAAATTCTTTTTGTTTGACATGTATGATTTCCATAATTTTCAGTGGCCTGTTAAACAGCGGCATAATGCACTAGTTATAAGCAAAAGCAATTAGGGATCCAGAAAACAAAGTTTTGAATTCTAAAAAGGCAGGCACTAGCATGTGCTCTTCTTTAGCGACTAAGCTATCTATTGTTTTCAATAAGTTTTGCTTTCAGGAGTATTCCCATCCGTTTGGAAGGAAGCCTTCATTAGACCCATTCATAAGAAGGGCAATAAAAGTGATGTGGTAGACTATTGTTCTATTGCTTAACTTTCGGCCACTCCGAAAGAGGTTTTCGAATCAGTGATATATGATAGCATTTACTCCCACTGCATTCCATTTATTAGTAGTTGCCAGCACGGTTTTCTCAAAAGAGATCAACGGTGACTAATCTGGTGGAAGCTGCTTCTGTTTTTTAAATAATAAGAAAGATGGGTGTCAAACGGATGTGATTTACAGCAAAGCCTTTGAAGTTTTATCACACAACGTAATTCTTTTGAAATTGAGGTTATATGGTTTTCCCAACAATTTTGTAAATTGGGTTGACTCTTATCTTTCCGGAAGGGAATACAGGGTCCTTTTTCGTTCAGCGGTCTCGTTACCGCTTGTGGCTGTTTCTGGAGCTCCCCAGGGCAGTCAGCTGGGTCCATTGTTCTTCACCATCGCTGTTAATGACGTAGCGCCCGTTTTGATTTGCAGTGGAGTGTTAATTTATGCTGATTGTACGATTATGAAAATTTTCAAAAGCATTCGCTCTGTAAATGACGTAGTTTCTCTACAGAGTGATCTGGATAACTTTCGCAGGTGGTGCACTAGTAACAACTTCATTAGCAAGTGCGCGCTAATGTGTTATTCCAGGCAGAGATAGCCAATAATATCAAATTATACTTTAAATGATCAAGTTATTAGTGGGGCTGATTTAATTATGGACTTAGGCGTTTACTTTGATAATAAGCCATGATTCCCCAATCGTTACAACTATTTGGTTGGCAGGTCAAGCTCTATGTTGGGATTTATGAAACGCTGGTCAAGGGAGTTTAACGACCCCCATATTTTAAACTCCCTACATTTGTCTCCGTATCGTACCTATCTTGAATACCCCTCGCAAGTTTGGTCGCATTTTTACAATATTCATATTAATAGGATTGAGTGGGTTCAGAAGAATTTTTTGCGATGTCGCGAACGTGATATTCGTTTTTCAACTTATGAGATCTGATTTGATCTGTCCCGATATTTTAATAAGATCGTCCTTAATTCTAATAAAGTAATTTACTCCCTTAATAAATTTATTAAAGGAGTAAATTACTTACATATTTTTAATTTTGAAAATTTTGAAATAAAAAATAATATTACTAACTATAGACTAATTTCACATTCATCTATAATCTTGAAAATGATTGAAGCCTTAGGCAATATTCAGCTATACGCAGGTTATCCGAGACTCTGACACTTTTCGAGACCCTTTTCTTGAGTTACGAGGCCTTAGAATTTCTGAAACAAATTTTCTAGTTTCAGAGTAATTAAGTGAAATAAGTCAAAACTTTAAAAAAATCCAAAAAAAATTTTCCATTAATTTTCATTTACTAACAATTATACTTCACTAACCTAACATTTTTTTTACAGGAAAAGAAGTCTTGTAGACTCCTTTTCCTTTTTTACATAAAAACTTTTAACTTTCGTTTAACAAATTGATTTGTCTGGCATAGGCGAATACCTGAATTTTCAACACCAAAACAACATTTTTTAAGTTTTTTGCCCAGAATTATGCATTATTAACAAGCAGCTATTCTTTTCCAAAATGAAAGGCATTGCCTCACTTTCATTTCACTACCAAATATTTTCAATAATTTCAGAATTATCGTATTTAAAAGCGAAAATTTTGACAAAGTTTAAAAAAAAGTAACATAAATTTTAACTATAAAAATTTTCGCAATTTCGAATATAATTTATGTATATTATTTTGAGTAACTTGATTATTATCAGAAAAAAAAAGAAAATATTAAAAACATTAACCTACCAAGAGAGTTTACATTACTGGAAATAGACCAAATGATACGCAACAGACGCAGAAAAACTCAGGAATGAATACACAAAAAAAGCAAAGATTTCTGAAAACTTACCCAAATCTATTTGCGGATGTAAACGAAGGACTAACTTATACGACTGTGGTTAGGGGCGCAAATACGAAATAGTCAGGCAGATGGACCGAGTTTCTTGTAAAGCTAGAGCTTTTTATCAAAAACAAAAATTAATTGTAAATCCCACTATCAAGTTAGATTTCAAATTGAACGGATTAGCTATTTAACTGAATTGAAATAATTAATATTAAACGAGATAACATGTGATCAAACTATAAAAAGTTAACTTATATCAAAGACCCATATATTTAAAAGACATCTACACCAGTGTAAAATTTTTCACCTGAAAAGAAACATGCATTTTCCCTTTTTTTGGCGACATCTTAAGCTTAAGTGAAACATGTATAACAATTAACTAAGCAATTATTGTTATACTATTTATTTTGAACAAGTGTTGATTCTATTTCTTAATCTTCAATATTCTAATTTCAACTTTGCTGAAAAATTTGCTTCTTTTAAAACATGAAAAAAAAATTATGTTAATTCTTCAATCGTTAAGTTCATAATGTCATTTCAGTGCTATATAATGGTATAGCACATATAAAAAGTAATTTTCCAAAGGAAAATATTTGGCTAGCAATGAACCCTCAGAAGACGGAACTGGTCATTTACAGCAGAAAGTATAAGGTGCCGAGCGTGGTTCCGCCAACACTAAGTGGGGCAAGGCTTAGCTTTTCCATGGAGATTAAATTCTAAGGTCTTGTTTAGGACTCCAACATTGCAGAAAGAGTAAGAAAGGCAACCACTCGTGTAGGTCTAGGCCTAGGCAAACCTGGTAAGAAGAAGGCAACATGTGAGTTGAACCTATCCATTTCCACACTGACGGATCAGAACTAAATGACAGCTAAATGGTCAACGTGATATCCTGCAAGAAAATCAGTATCTTTACCGAGAACCAGGCAGTAACAAGGGCGCTCGAATCAGAAACATCTACTTCTAAAACTGTCCGAGACTGCAAGTCAAGGAGTTGGCGGGTCAATTCGAAACTAACCTGAAACTTGGGTTCCAGGACACAGCGGAATCCAAGTAAACAGCAGGGAAGATATTTTTGAAAAATATGATTATAGTAACTCAGGGTGAAAAGTAGGACCTTGGAATGCTTCTGAACATGCACACATTGCTGCTACGCAATGTGGCAATTGGGCAAGCTAATCAAAGATGGGCTCTTCACCGAAGATGCATTAGAGCAGTGATAGGGATCATAACGGATCATTGCCTTATTGGCGAACACACCAGGAGGATTGGCCGCCCTGCGAACTATCCCTGCAGAAGCTGCTGTGACGAGGAGGAGGAGAAAACGGTAGTTCATCTGCTTTGCTCGTGTTTGGCTTTAGTAAAAAGAAGACGGATATTTCTTGGGTCAATTTACTAACTGCGATCTTGCGAATGTAAATGCTACGGGTCTTAGCTGGTTTCTGAAAAGCTGGGTTTGGTTCTCGTGAGGGCGGTGGATTTCGTGGATCCGGGGGTATCACAACGGGCTTTACTGGCATCTATCTTCAAATTAAACGAAATAATACATAATGAGCGATTGTATAACTTCAAATATAAAAACATCGAAAAAAAACAAACATCAAAATTATGTACGTGCATGTTAATATTAATACATATTCCATAAATACATAATATCCTATATACTTTTGATTTTTCTAGCTCAATGTTTTTTTCCAATATCTCGCAACTCTTTATGTTTTGCTTCAGTGTTTTTTCATTTTCAGCTTTTACCAAATGGTACATTTCAGACTTTTAGAAATTAATAATTAGCGAATTAACAAAATTTTTGATATTCTATTAACAATTTACAATTCTATTTAATCAAATAAAAGCTATAGCTCATTTTCCAAATTCGTGGAAGCATATTTTATTGCTTCGATTTCTAAAATTGAAGAAAATTAGCGGTCGTCCTATTAGCAAATTAAAATTTGTTGTTTCATTTTAGAGCAATTCTGTTCGATACTGTTTTTCATTGTGGTCAAATTTTTACACAAAGTAAAAGCGAATTTATTATAATATCGGGTAGGAACTTTTTTAAAGACAAAAGACACGGATAATTTTGTAGCGGTAAAAATGTACTGTCTTCCCTTAAATTATTCGAATCAGAGTTTTGTTAAGAATCCGTTTTTGACCCAAAATTATTTATGATATAATAATAAATGGCAACAATTTCAAATTTGGGATTTTTCTCTTTTTTTTAGTATTAAAGATGAAAAAAATCACCAATTAGTTTTAATTCAAAATTAGAATAGTTTCACATTATTGTAATATAATTTTTACAAAATGTATTCCTTTTTTGCTGGTAAAGGTTAATTTCTTTCAACACATAAAAATTTATAATACTCATGACTATATTGCAGATAAAACTTTCGATTTTTAGCATTTTATACAAATATCTCTGTTTTCAGAAATATTATTGTGTATTTCTAAGTGAATATATACATAACTTGTATCGAATATATTTTCAAAAAGAATTATCAAGTTCTTAATATTTAAAGTTAACACCAAGCCTACCTTTCATTATAAATATTGGCATAATTTGTATCATCGGATGATTGAAGATGGTGTAAAAATGTTTCCGGCGAAGAAAGTGTATGCCGAAGCCTCATTCTTTTACTTTGAATTGTTTGAACATGTCCATTATCAAATATTACCCAAGCTTTCTTAAGATTATTTTTTTCACTGTATAACGACTCGTGATTTTTCGACGCACGTACTGTATAACATGAAAATATAAATTTCGCGGATTTTGTAATATGAACATGTATAAAATTTACTTACAAATTTTAGTGTTTGACATAGTTAAAGTTAATGAAATATTCAGTGAATCATCGCCGAATGGTGATGAGCTTTCCTCAAATGGCGTCGACGCGTCGCTACTGTATGCGCTAAAAACATTTATACTTTAATATTTATGTAATACCTGATATAAAAATTATATTTTAATTCGAACATACGAAGTGGATTGATCGTTTGAGCTCGTTTTGGTGGTCTTTTTGGGATGTCTTGTTGGTAAAACGCAGCTTGTGCTGTCAACTTCTGTTTTCGACGCAATTGTTTTTGAATTTTCTGCAAGTTCATGTCTTAACTTTTTTTTATTTCTTAAGTTCATGTCTTAACTTTTCTAAAACATCTTTAAATAAAAATAAATTCTAAACTAAAAAATATTTACCACAAGTTGCAGTGGAGTTTACTACTATATTTGACAATGACTGCATGTGGTCAGAAAGTATATTAGAAACTTCGTCAGTTTTTGCAGAATCATTGGTGTGCGAAAGTTCTTTGTCTTTCATCCGACTTAGCCTGTTTACATTTATGTATTCTTAATTAAAAAGCAATAGTTCACTACAAATTATAATGTTTGTTCAACTTACTGATTCTTTTGGTCTTTGCTATGTCTTTGCTTTCTTTTGTTTCGCCGACCTCTCTGTTTTGAAGTTCCTTCAGTCCCCGTTTTAAATTTTACAACTTCGTCGTACTCTGGAGGAGCTTCATAATCTGGTGGATTATCTGTCTGATCTTCTTGACGATCACGATCTTTAGAATTTTAAATTAATTTTTTAAAGTAAAGTCTTATGGAAATTAAAGAAATAGGTTTACCTAAAAGCTCACTTATGGTTTGTAATTGATTTTGAAGTTCTCTTTGATTTCTCGCACGAATACCCATTCTATAAAGAATCATCATCCAACCTGATAAAAGTACTAAAATACCAAGTGTACTAATTACAAATATTCCAGTAGCAGTTTTCAGATCGGGGTATTGTTCGATCTTGGGGAAGTAATAATTTGGTTTGCTTGTATACCACTCTCGTTGATCTGATTGAACGTTAGATATTTGATTCCCGCAGGTTTCAGGCTCATCGCTTCCATCCCCACACTGATCAAATCCATCACAATGTAAACGAATTGATAAGCAATGGTTGTTCTGGCAGAGAAATTCTGACCCAATATAACAATCTAAAATAAAGCTGTTGCGCATTTAACGTACACAATCACCCATATTCTGTTAGCCGCATCACTGGTATAATAAACACACCTTTCCTTGTACTCGTGTGTGAAGGGGCGATAAAAATATTTTAAGGTTGGTAGAATTGAAAATAGATGGACGCGAAAAATATTTAGGTTATGTCAATTTAAAAATAATGGAAAGAAAGTTTTAAAGCGATTTTTTCGAAATAATTTTTGCAAAATCGTGATAAACCCATTATCATAATTAGCAAAAGCTCTATAGCATTGCAAAAAAATTTATATAACTATATTTAAATATTAAAATTAAACTCAAAAAGAATTTTTTGAATATCTAAAGTATTTACAGATTCCGAAACAGATTTTAAAACGCAACTTGAGAGATTTAAAACCAAATTATTAATTTTGTTTAATTATTACAAAAAACCTGTGGCAATTTCGAGATTGTCATTAATTAATTTTATTAGAAGAACATATGTGTAAATATTTTTGCTCTGTAAAAAACAAAAATTCAATACAAAAAACAAAAAAAGTAAAATTTTTAGTATAAAATTAGTTTTGAATTAAAACTATTTTATACTAAAATTAATTTAAATTTCGTCCCTTTCTCTATTTATCTTATGCATTTGAACTAAAAGAATTTGGCGTGATCCCAAAGGTGGGGAGTCTTTTTATAAATGGAGGCCAAATCTAAAATAGCAATAACTAAGGAGGTATAAGTTATTACCGCATAAGTTTTAATCCCAGTAAATGTAGCTTTTGTACAGTTCCATTTTTCTAATTTTTAATTCAGTTTTTTTTATTCGAAATAATTTTTTTTTTTATTTTGAAATCAATTTTTTTTTATGCATACATACACAAATACATACAAAAATGAATAAAATTATATTAATAAAATAACAAATCAATTCAATGAAAAGCAAATAAGTAAACATAAATATCCAAAAACAACTTCAAATATATTATTTAATAAATTTAATTCATGTTAGACTATATTTAATAATATATTTGTATTTGTTTTTTACTTGAAAGCAATTTAATATTTAAAAGACATTAAAAAATACGAAAGGCGGCGGGGCGGGGTTTCACAAAGCGCCTTAAGGGCCTCATGCGGCCTCGAGGCCGCTGGTTGCCTACTTCTGGTCTATCCTATATATAGAACGCAAATATTACGGTCGTATGAAAAGTTTTACAGAAATAGCACACGCCATGATTCTGACATTTGCCATCACGCCAGTGTTAGTAGCACTTTAACTATCTTGTTAATCTACTAGAGTAGTACTTAGAGGTGATATTATCATTTTATGCGATACGACTACCATAATATGGGTGAACCTTAAATTATAAAATATCATACTCATGTAATTAAAGACACTGTAAACAATTGCTAAACGAGATTTTTTTCCAAAAATTCCTTTCAAATGTATATAAAATCCAGACAGAATTGGCGTTATATGAGTTTTTTCACTTATTTTCGAAGAAGGCCAATTGACAGATTCTATTAACAAAGCTGTTGAAATTGTTCCTTGGCGAAGCTCTACAACTGAATTAGACTCCATCCCAATAAAAGTATCTACTCTTACAGAAATGTGAGTTTTCATCATCATGTAATTATTAGCTGGTTTAATGATCCATATACAGTCGTAATATTTAATTTCAGTTTCATTTTCAATCATATTCATCATTGTAATCGCCCCTCCTAAACCTTCCACCATGCCACCACAATCTAAATGAATATTTTATTTAAATTTTTTATATTTTTGTATTCATTTAAAACAAATGAGTATTTTTATAGCGTATTTAACTATTCTTATCATAATTTTCTCTTCTATTATTAATGTCAATTAACAAAATTTTCTTTTTACATATTATTATTATGTTCTTATGTCCAAGCAACAAGACATAAGCAGTAGGATTTCACAGTAGCTGTCGCAGTCGATTAAGTTTTTCGTAGATATTTTTTTTTGCAAATGGTTTAACTTACATCAAAATATACTTAGTAAGAGAACATTTAAGGTATAGTAGTTTTTTTCCTCTTTGCCATGTGATATAAAATTTAGCTCATCTCTTTACGCCTTGCTGTTTGTTGAAATTGATCATTATAAATTTTGTTAAGAAATATATTAGGTAAGAATTATATTAGGCATTTGCCAATAAATTAGAATTTCTCGTCGCGATTTGGGATGTTTTAAAAATAAAAAACGATTAAATGCAAAATATGTAGAGAAATTGATTTATTTCGTTTTAAAAAGAAAAAAATGAAATTTCATCTCGTACAGACTAGAATAATAAATTACAGGTGACAAAATATTTTGTAGATAAAAAAAAATAGTAAGTATCTAAAAAAATTTGTTTTTAAAAAAATGTTTGAGTTCATTTTTTCTGTTAACTACACAACATATTTACATAAAAAAATAAGATTTTTAATCCATTTTTCTTAAAACTAGTAACATTTAAGAACAAAACAGAGGTATTTCATCAAATGTTTGTTCATAAAATATAAATTCTTAACATTAAAGGTAATTGATTAAATTATATTTGTCAAAAAAAAATAAATTAAAAGTTCTTACAAAGTAAAAATAAAAATTATGAAAATTTTAAATAAAACAAAAATTATAAATATTTACAAAAATACCAAAAATGTTTTATTTTTCTTGTATTAAAAGTTTGGTCTTAATTCCCGAAATTTAAATTTTGATTCTTATTTATTCCAGGAAAACGGGACATATTGCGCCGTTAAATAATTTTTATCTCGACGAATCATGTGGAGTTTTTCATTTTGTGTCATTAATTAAAGTTGTACGTCTTTCGACGGAAAATATTGAATACATATCGCTGAATATTTTGTTGGCGGCCAATTCCTTTTTCTTAATGCTTGTATCTATTTATCCCTGATGACCTCGTTCTTTGGAAGAGTAAATGTAGGTAGAGTATTTACGTCCTCCTTTTCTCGTAGAGTATTGCTTCTGTATCCTTCAACCCAACACGTTCGGGGCTTTTCTATTTATATGAAGGTAATCAAATAACTATTATATTTTATTTAAATATGCTTACAATAAAAACTTTTAATTATTTTTTCAAAATTCACCTTTGTTTTATACTATATATTATGACAAAGAAAAAATTTAATTGATGTAAATTATAAGTCTATAAATAATTAGAAACTAAGTCAATAATTAATGTAAATATTCACTAAGTTTAAATTTAAATTAAATGTTAAACGACATATAAATTATTTTACTGCTCAGCGATGTAGATTCCCGCACGAAACTTATATGTGGACTAAGTAAATTCTATAGTCTTCTTATTTTTAAAAAATTATCCTATACCCACAAATGCAAAGTTATTAAGATGTCTTGTACATTATAGGAGTTTATGTTATTTTCACAATTTTGTACAAATAGAATTATTGGGAGAGAGAAGGTGTACGGTTTTCTACCAATTTTTTATAATGTATTTTTAAATACTGGACTTTCTTTTTTTATTTGGTATACAAACAAAGTATATCAACCCAAAAGATAGTTCGACTCCTGTCATTCCGTTAGTTGTAATTTACATTTTACTTCCAAATTCTCAAGAGATTCCAGTTTTGTTTAGAAATAGATAATAATAAGATTTGTGTAGGTAAGAAAGAAACAAAATATTGTAAACAAACGAGTGTATCAAAAACACCGAACTGAAATAAAATTAAATCAAGTTAGTTAGAATTTTTTTATTTTTATTTTGAGAACAACAAAATTTACTTTTCATAATATTTTATTTTCATTTCATAAAAGTTTCGCAAATGTTGGTAATAGGCCTAGGACTGGAAGCATTTTCAACGTGCTTTCGGATAAATGCTTAGAAATCAAGAAGAATTAGCCAAAAAATCGAATGGAAAATTCAAAAGGATCCGAGAAAGAAAAGGAAAGCAGGAAGCTCTCCAAAGATAAGTAACAACAATCAATAAAACTCCTCAGAAAATATAACTGTAAGTTAATGAAACATCATATCCTGAGCCTGATAAGGAAGCAAAACACAAGCTTCCATCAGTAATTATAAGTAACATAAACGATTACAAGTGTTTAAAAGGAAAAAAATATACGCTACGAGGTGAAAGTTTTTGAACAGCGAACAGTTAAAGACAAATGTGGAAAAAGACAGATTACAGAAACCTCACTAAAACAATAAATGAAAACTAACTCGAATGGCGTACCTACGAAAACAAACTCACGAGATCAATTAAAGTGGTTGCAAGAGGTTACCCATCTTATCTGCCAAAAGATATTATAGAACCCGACTTATCTGCCAAAAGAAAGGAACTTCAAAATACACGCAGCATTTAATATTGCTAAAAAAGTTAGAGAAGAAATGTGCAGGAATCACCTGACAGCTTCCTGCACAAAGCCAAAATCAGCCGCCCCAAAATATGCAAATTGCACAAAATCTCATTCAGTCAATTACAGAGAATGTGTAGTAGCCAAAGATCTACAAAGAAGCCGAAACATGAGGAAAGATATAAAACAGAAAAGCCAGCCAAAATCATTCACATCAGTGAAAATAATAAGTGGTGTGACATAGTCCGATATCACTGCACAAAAGGTTAGCCAGCTTCCGATTGATACCAAGAAACTCCGAGGGTGAGCAAGCAGACCGAAGATAAAAGACAACAAAAAAGACATCCAGTCAAAAGGCAATTTATATGCCTTCAAAGCATAAACAAATAGCTATAACATATGATAACATTGTTTGGCAGACAATGGATAAAATACTGAGTTTCTTAGATAAAATTAGTCTAAGACTATATTAAAGTTACAAAATATAGATATATGTCTTGTGTCAGAATGCAGTACCAAATTCAAAGAAATGAAAATTAACGGTCGCAAAATCTATTCGGTAATGCACCTCGCAAAATCCATCGCAATGGGGTAGTGCAGTTATCATTAAGGAAGAAATTCAGCCCTTCCAAATTTGCAAGGTAAAAAATAAAAAACACAACTGAGTGTAATTAAGGTAATAGAGACAGAGCAAAACCTTCAGCTAGGAGAAATGTATTACCCACCTAAGTATTCCACTAAGAAATAAATTTTCAAGGAAGTGATTCAACTGTTGGGGGACAGATTTATTCTTGGAGATGACTTCAATGCAAAGCACTGCGATTAGGGTTCCAGGATAACATTGGCATTGAGGCAGAAAGCTTAGAAAAGCTATAAGAGAAACTGGATTTGTATTTTACTCCACACGTAAGCCGACTTCTGGCCCACACATCTTAACAAAACACCTGATCTTTTGGATCTTTTTATAACAAAAAGAGTGCCAGAAAATTTCGCCTCTGTCAAGAATAGCTTAGTGTGAGCGAGAAGGTGTTGAAAAAAGAAACGCAACTATGAACTACGCAAGTTTTAAGCTCAATTTAGAAGAAAGAATATATTCAAATACAGTATTGGATACAGAAGACGACTTGGAAGCAGCCGCAGAAAAATTTACGAAAGTTTTAAGCTAAACTTAGAAGCAAGAATATACTTAAATACAGTATTGGAAACAGAAGACGATTTGGAAGCAGCCGTAGGAAAGTTTACGAAAGATATACAAAATGTGTGCTTCATTTGGTAGGCACAAAGTCCAGCACAGAAAAAAATTTGGTTACAATTACCCCAGACAGGTAGAACCAGGAGAAGATGGCAGGAAACACGAGTCAGCAGATATATTAAATAATAGATGACAAAGCTTAAGAAGATTGATCAAAGATATGAAAGAAGAGTCTGTCCAGAAATATTCCAGAATTCTAGAGTCTGTCCGGAAATACATGCTGTAGAAAGCAACAAGCAAATTGAAATGATCAATAGAACACTCGGCGCCAGTCAGAAAAAGGGATGAAAATTGGGCGTGTAACGACAATAAAAAGGCGGAAATATTTGCTGATCATTTACACCGAACAACAGCGAATCTGATATCAACTTGAGCTTCAGATCAACTCATGTTCCAGACACGCATAATATAACATTCTTCAACAAAATAGAAAAGTCAAAGGAAATAAAAGCTTTACGGGTGCAAAAATTCCCGGGATTTGATTTAATCACCGCCGAAATATTTAAGCAAATAACCTAAAAAAGCGATATCATTCCTATCTAAAATAATGAACGCTGTAGTCAAGCTGAAGCATTTTCCAGCAACTTGGAAAGTAACTGAGATAATTATGATAACAAAGTTGGGATAGCTTACTTAAACGACATCATAGATACCAATATCGTTACTTCCAGTTATTTCGAAGTTGTTTGAAAAGCTATACCTAAGAAGATTGTAACCTGCGATTGAAAATGGCAGCATAATTCCAGCGCATCAGTTCGGGTTCAGAAAGCAACACTCATCGATAGAACAAGTTCATCGAATAACGGATATTATTGAAAAAGCTCTGGAAGATGTGGCGGGGGTATTAGATAAAGTATGGCATGGAGGTCTTGTTTAGAAATTGCATAGAATTTTAGCAAAAAACTTCGTGGAAATAATAGAATTCTACTTGGCAGAAGGAGTCTTTTACATCAAGCAAGGAAAAGACAAATTTGAGTTTAAAAACATACAAGCGGGTGTGCCTTAAGGCAATATATTAAGACCAGTTTTGTAGCTGCTGTTTACTAGTGATATCCCGGAAATGGTTGATATAACGATGGTAACTTTTGCGGACGACACAGCATTTTTAGCAGTTGCAAAACATGTAAACGAAGCTGCGTATAAACTACAAAGGGCCAACGATAGGATTTCCCAATGTTATAAAAGCTAAAAAATCAAATTAAATTAATCCAAATCTTCATGCGTCGACTTTACTAACAAAAAAATAGAAACTCTACTATTCTGTATATTAAAGCCAAATACCTAAGAACGACACTAGATGCGAAATTGAGATGGAAGGAGCATATCAAGAAAAACAGGGCTGAACTGGAACTGAAGTATGCAGGGGTAAATTAACTAATTGGCCGTAAACTTTGGTTCTCCACGCACAACAAAATTTTTATTTTCAATCAAATATTGAAGCCGGTCCGGGTGTACGGTATTCAGCTATGGGGTCCTATTCAAACGATTTACATGTTTCAAAACAGAGTATTACGCGATATTGTCAGTGTCCCCTGGTACGTTTGTAATACTGATATTCAGAGGGATTTCAAAATTCCTTTCATTACAGACGAAATAAGGAAAAGAGCTACATGCCATAAAATTGGCCAAATTTATATTAATGGTTATTGCAATAACTATTTTTAGTTTAAACAACGATTGAAAGTTTAAGTGACCAAAAGTGGCACTGTATTTCAACCCGCACCCTGGTAAGCGGCCCTGGATTCTCTGTTGATGATTTCCCCCGATCGAAAAAAAAAACACTAAAAGTTAGGTAAAAAAATTTGAATGTATGAAAGCAATTGACATATTAAAGTTTAAAATTTCATATTTTGTTATATTGTACATATATTAACTTGTTTGTATATTGTACTTATATAAAATTTCATATTTGTTGTATTGTACACATATAACGTACATATGCAAGGTAGATACACTGCATGTGGTGCGTACTGCTATACCCCGTTTATATGGCTGCCTCAAGCTTATTATTATGTCTTTATAAATGTTACTTGACTTGAAGCCGCCTTCAATTCGCTTACTTGACTTGAAATGTTAATAATGATT